>NC_079447.1:30890100-30957600 GCF_903798145.1 Danio aesculapii | reverse complement strand
TTCCTGTGTACTTCCTCTGTTGTCTTTTCTGCCCGCCCTCCTTTCTCTCTCTTTCACAGTATTGCTCTCTCCACGTGTCCCTGTTTTCTCTCTCAGCCTCCTGTCGTGCATTACCAGCCAAAGAATAAAGCTCCAACACAAATCCGTTCTCAGACAGCAGATGCATGCTGGTTGTTGTGAAGATCGCCGCGATGCGGTCTTATTTATGGAGGCCAGATCTGACTGTAAATCTATCTTCTCCTTCAGGGATGTGTTTCTTCTTTTTGGTTCCAGCAGATGTGAAATAATTTCATGTGTTTGCGTGTGTTTATGCATCAGGATGGTGGACTAGTGATCTAACTAGCTTATCAGTGAGCTTGACTTGTTTTACTCTTAGAGAAATGTTGGCTGTCTTAAAGCGCCGTTTCCACAGCCATCAAAGCCCTGCTTGTTTACAAACTCAGCACTTTAAACAGATTTAAGATGATCCCTATCAGACTTCAGATCTCTTGCTGTGAGCAATGATCCGCCATTATGCAGAATCCACAGGTGTTGTGGAGAGATTAAAGGACAGTCATTTGTTGCAGATTCTTTATGGTGTGGCGCTTGCTCTTGGCTGTTTGTCAGAATACATTATGCATTATCCGAAATCAAAAGAAAAGAGAAAGTAATATTTTTTCATAAATAAAATGAAATCCCCTACAGTTTGCCTTATGACATTATTTACAGGACAGTTGATATCATTTTGCCCCGTTCATATTACTGTACTACTATTTTTATTAAATTAATTAGAGGCCCTATTGTGTATTTTGAAAATGACCTTCCATACAGTGTGAATGAACCAACAGACAGTGAATGAAAACATCCAGCTGATGTTTAAATCTGAAAGTGCATCGTGTTTTAAAATATTGTTTTTTTAAAAAAAAGATTTGACTCATTGAGTCATTTAAATGATTCATCGTTCGTCTGAATTTTTTGCCTGTTTGTGTCGATGTCGACACGAAACAATACCAAATATAAAGTGGCGGATCCGGTTAAAACTAAACGTGCCTTTCCCTTCAAACACACGCAGAGTGTGGGTGTGTGTGGAGCTAATCGTGACTGAAGATGAGTGAACATTGAGTGAACGTTCTGGTGATTACTGCGATAATCTACCCTGCAACAGGCAGCACAGTGGTGCAGTGGGTGGCATGATTACCACACAGCAAGAAAGTCGCTGGTTCGAGCCCCGGCTGGGTCAGTTGGCATTTCTTTGTAGAGTTTGCATGTTCTCCTCGTGTTAGCATGGGTTTCCTCCGGGTGCTCCAGTTTCCCCCACAGTCCAAAGACATGCACTATAGGTGAATTGGATGAACTAAATTGGCTGTAGTGTATGTGTGTGAATGAGTTTGTATGGGTGTTTCCCATTGTTGGGTTGTGGCTGGAAGGGCATCCGCTGTGTAAAACGTATTCTGAATAAATTGACGGTTCATTCCGCTGTGGCGACCCCAGATTAATAAAGGGACTAAGATTCAAAGAAAATAAATATATGAATAAATGAACATACCCTGCAACAGGGGATTCGTTGGTCATTTTTTAAATGAATGACTTTGTCATAATTTGACAGGAACTTTACAGTACACAGTTCATGGTTCAGTTACTTCCTCCAGTTCATAAGTGTAAGTAAGTGTGATTAAAATGTTTGCCTCCTTGTGTTCTCTAGCTTGCAAAATATGTATTAATTATGTTTTGTTACTTGTAATCGCTCATCGTGTCTTGTACTGTATCTGGTTAACTCTTTATATTCTCATATCGCGTCCAAAAACATGTTGAAAACGCGACACGTGTCGCTTTCTTTATGGATAAAAATGCTTCACAATCCCCTGCCGTTTGTCATTGCTATGGCCATCGTCAGCTGTTCCTACATACATGTGGCGGTCAAGTTTCAAAGTAGTTCAGCTTTTGCCAGTGTGTGGAATAATACTGAATGCGTGTCTTTGTTTTTACTTCTGGTTAAGAATAGAGCAGGATGCTGGTGTTTAACTGCATTGCATTAATGCACTCCAGCATTGGGCTCACACTCTGCATGCACTCTGGCTCTCTCTCGTGCTGAAAGCAGTTGACCAATCACAACAGACTGGGTCATCAAGCCGATCGGTTCAGACTAGAATTGCACTAAGAAGGGGTTTGTTAACAAATGAATCGCTGAATGAATGAGAGTCGTTATGACAATAATGTCAAAATAAATGCATATTATAAGACAATGAAAGTGTTTTTTTGATCTTGCATGCATATCAGACTGTTGTTGGAGACCCCCACAGCCAAAATATAACATTTTAATGCATAATAGGGGCTCTTTAATTCATTTTATAATTTTATTTAATTTTATTAAGTAGTGATGTATGAAGTAAATCTAATTTTACCATTATTACATCTATTTTTTCCTTTCTTTCAATCTATGATTTGCTCACCAAAGTTTTTATCTCACTAAAATGTATCTATTTAAAGCAGGGGTGGGCAATTCATTTCTACAAGAGGACACATTAGACACTGGGGGCAATTTTTAAACGCTGATCAAATACTGTGAATATGTAGATTAAAAAACAGAGTTTGAAACATTAAAACACACAAATATATCACTATTAAACATTCATAGAAACAAGTTTCAAAAAAGGGCAACTGTAGACAATAGGTGCATTTATTTTAAAGATAAGCATAACAACATCAACTTCATATGAAAAAACAATAAATGCCACAGGGTTGTTTGCTTGATCGTTTCACCTTAGTACATTTTTATGTATTTTTATATTCAGTGAGAGAAATCTAACCTGTGTTGGGCTTGAACGAGTGCACTGAAGTCAGGTTGAATATCAGGGGTGGATAAGTAAAGTAGTAGCTACATCACACAAATGATAATCACTAAGAAAATCTGTATCTAAATCGTTTGTCTGAGGTAATAAGCCTATCGTTATTGTTGTGTATATTCCATGCAAAGTGCGCAGCTGCCTGGTTGGTACTTGCCAGATGACTTGTAGTGCACTTGCTCCACTCTGAAATGTTGGGATGTTTTCAACTTGCTGCGACTGGAAAATGTGAGCGTGTCGCTTCTTGTTTGCTCACAAGTTGCACATCTCCATTTGAAATAACAAACTTGAGCGCACAAAAGGTTTGAAAGCTTATGTGAACTGCCCCTTACGTTGACCACTATTAGGGATCTAATGATTCACCTGACTCACAATTCGATACGATTCACAATACTTAATCCCACGATTCCCGATTTAGTCACGATTTTTGAAAACAATTATTTGAAACTAATTTAAGGTAAAGAGCCCTTTCATTTTTTTTCTTAAATGCGGCACATTTTTCTGCCATAATTAAATTGCTATTTCAAAATCAAATTCCAAAAAAATACATAATAATAATAATAATAATACAAACTAAACTAAAGAAGACTCATTAATATAAACAAACTAAAACTGTGACTGCTTTTTTATTTTTATTTTTTATAAAGAAATATTAGCATATCTGTTATCTGGTGTAAGCTGAGATCTTTGCACATTTACAAGGTCCCCTGCTGACAAAAACTCTTTCACTGGGGACTGCGATGGCTGGTGTGGAGAGGAAAGCCTTTCCTAAACCAGAGAGCAATGTCTGCAGAGGTGGTCAATAGGCCATCTGATCCAGGAGACTGGACACTGGCATTAAAAAACTGATTAAAAAATGACTAATTATATAGTAGGAAAAAGACAGGAGTTGGACATGATTATGAATGTGAATAATTAATATTACTTGTATAATTAATTAGTATAAGTATCAGTGTAATGCACTTAAGAAGAGATCATCTTGAATATTTTAAAATCTTTAATAATAATAAGCAAATTATTATAATATGCATAAACTAATTTGAAAAGAAGAGGGTCAGCGTAATCTAATACCTGCTTCTGTAACAGAACAGCTTTCTCTTTCAGTCTGAAAAACATCTTCACACTTTTGCTATGAAAACACTTATGCACCGTGTGATCTCTGTTGCACTCGTCGGAGCAAGCGGAGCTGCTCATCATCTGGTCAGCGTGGTTTGGCTTATTAATAGTTTTTTTGCTAATAGATGTCTGTGACGGTAGCTTTTCACTGTGCTGATGGTTTATGTGCATCATATTAGTTGTTCTATTAGTGTAAGTAAACGTGTTGCAGTATTGTCACACAGTTTGCGTGTTTTGTCTGGAACACTTCACCACTGTCATTTTTTCCCCACCTCTTGCTCGCTGCTCATGTGCAGGTAAACACAGCGCCCCATCTGTTCAAAATATGGTTCGTGATTCGTTCAGCATTTCTATAGTCAGATGTTTGAATTTATTTTGAACCAGCTCATGGTGAATCGTTACGTGCCTACTCGCTATATCAGACCTGCACATTGCACTGCCCCGTTTGGAGTTGAACTTAAATCAACCAAATACTTCATGCAGGCTGCATGAGGCCGAGGACCATAAAATGCCCAGGTCTGATTTAGAGACTAGAGGACTTTTCTAGGACTGACTTGTCAACCCAGAAAGTCTACCACCTAGTTGATTAAAATATGTATGTACATTGCTTAGTCATTGCCTTTGGCATTATTCAATGTCTGAGATCAAATCTCCCTTCAGAGAGTTTATTGAAGGCCTTTATCTTCACCAATTTTTGCAGGGTTTTTTCTCTCTATTTGTGTTTTCTTGTAAGTGTGTTGGTCTGTAATTGGTCAAGGGGTGGGCTCTCATCTCTATGGTTTCTCAATACATGTACATCAGCACACACACAAATCACTTCAGTTGTGTTCAGATTATAGTCTAGGAGAGAAGAGTGGATCATCTGAGACCGAGACACCTCACAAATGAGAGAGTGCAAATATTGACTGCAAAAGTGACGCAACTGAGCTGGAGTCATCTATCAAACCTTCACCACATGTCCTCTCTGTCCTCATTACAGGTGTCTGAACACAAGCTGAGGTTCACACACTTCCACCCAGGACAAGTCAACCAGCACTGACCGATTTATCAAGCTCTCTGATGACCAACTGCAGCTGCACAAAGTAAGAATTGGTTTTGTTGTTTGCTAACTCTTACTGAAATAACATTGAGATTGCTGCTTTGTAGGATTGCATAATGTGTTTCAAGTAGGGCTGCACGATTCTGGCTAAAATGAGAATCACAATATTTTTTTGCTTAAAATCAAGATCATGATTTTCTTACGATTCTGCAGATGTAAAATAAAGGTTAATATGAGTAGGCTATTATTATTATTATTATTATTATTATTATTATTATTATTGTTATTATCAAACATACAGTATGGTAAACCAACAACAATATTAATATTAGGTCCAATATTAGCTTTACTGCTGGTTAAGATTTTGTTTTGAACAGACTTTAAATATGTCCTGTTTGTTAATTCACAGTAAAGTGATGACATCACAATACAACTATTCATAATCCTGATGTTGAATTATTATGTTTGAGATGTATGCTTGTCATCTGTCATCAACAACATTATTAGACCGTTTTAGTCACTAGTAAAATTAAACATTTGTCATTATCAGATTGCTTCTTGCATTGTATACAACATTATATAAGCTAGAGTAGTTACCCAGTCAACATTTATTCTCATGCACAACAGTTTGTCTTCGCTATGAAAAGAAAAAACATATCAAATACTTGTCGTAATCATGACTCTAAAATATGATATGATCATTTAAATTATGTTTATGGTTTCACTTTCACTGCCAAGTGCAGCTCTTATCATGGCTGCCGTCACTTTAAGAAAAAAACTAAACAAAACACGCAACTCAACCTTACAACACGGCTCCCAAACGATCGCTCTGTGCTACTAACTGAATGTTATTTACAAATGTGTTAGTTTTATTCACAGCCGTAGACCGTATTGAGGGATGTAAACGAAAACAATGGTCTCAACATGTTTCCTGTTTTACATTTTGAATTTCTATTGCTTCAGAGAATCCAAAAAGAGCCACATATTGATAATCAATGTTATGATAGCTGTTTTAATATTAAATTATGGTTAAAATAGCGTCTTGTTACAGTTATGAAATAGTTTGATAACAAGCAGGAAATGTTCATGGGCAAATAACATGACCACATTGAAATGATCCATACAGGTTCTGTTCACTACAATAAACATCACACTCTCAGTGTACTCTCAGTAGTAAACAGTGCGTCAGCTTGTGTGATTTCGTGGCTGCGAATACATCATTACATTAGACAGAGATTATAATTTCGGGTGAATTATACCTTATAAATACAGCATGTGACACTTTTTACACCATTCGGAGGTGTCCATATTGCTGAGCAACGTATATAAAACAATGTGAAGACTTGTGCGGCCACCTTTACGCTTCTCTCTTGAACTTGAAAATATAATTGGCTGAATCTTTGAAAAGCTGAATTAAGATCGTGTGTAGGGTTGAATCGAGGTCGCAATCTTTTTTCGATTAATTGTGTAGCCCAAGTTTCAAGATATGGATAACTTGACGATATTTATACATGTTGGTTCTGAGAGTCAGTATACATGGTATAGTTATCAGCTGACTAATAATAAATAAGTGCCTCGCAATAATTTGTTTTGGGAATTATAAATTGTCATATGTCAGTGTTCTTTTCTCTGTAAGGTGTCAAAGTCCATTTATATCATTTCCATTTATTGTGGCGAATATAAAACCAATTTTGTAATGTAAAAATATTCTTTTCGGATATTGTTGTTTTGCAATGGTGTAAGTAAAATATCAACAGGCCAAATCTGTCACAAATCTGCCAGGTTTCAAAAATATATACTGTTAAATGTTGCTGTTCAACTCATCTGAGCACAATGAATTCCTTCATACGCATCTAATGTAGAAGTAATTGCGTGAACCTTGTACATCACTCATATTTATCAAATTTATCATCATTATTCATTAACACCCCATATCAAAACAATCCTCACCTCTCGCTTCTGAATGGCTTGTCGGCATGGTAACAGTCTTAATTTCACAACAGTGAATAAAACCAACTCGTGTTTTCTGCCATTCAGCTCTACACAACCCTCACGGTGACTGAAGTCAGACTAGGCTTTTCTGCAAATCTGCTTAGTATGCGTGCGTTTGAATTGTGTACTGAGCCTCAGCGCACCTCTTGAGCTGGTCAAATTGAAATGTAATTGACCCCAGAACCAAGAAGAGCTTTTATGTGTCTCCTCCAAGCGAATGCTGCCGAAAACACTTGCACACTTACAGGGAAGGTTATGGGCCGCATCTCCCCAGAGAATACAAGCTCTTCCCGAGTCTTTGATGTCGTCCTCTTGCACTCCTCCGTCAGTGTGAATATGCAGCCCGCTTCCCATTAACACTCACCTATGTGCTCGTCCGCGCGCTGCGTTTTATAAGAGAGACACAGAGTTCAGGGAGATTATCTGATGTCTGTGTAAAACTATCTTGATTTGATATTGTTTGCTCGCTCGAGATTGCATCAGTGTGTGTGCTTGTTGACCTTTGTCATCGACAGCCTGTCTGTTCCTAGATCTTGCTTCAAATTTTTGAGTCTCGCTGACAGCCTGGATCTCAAGTAATAAGAGTGACTTGGCACAATAAAAAAAGACTTTGTAACAGTATGAAGAGCAGGCTGCTGTTGTTCATCGTATACGTACTGTCTTTTTGTCTATACTGTGTGTAATGCCAATAACCCATCCATTGAATGGGGTATAAAGGAATTGATTGAAGCTGAATGGCATTGATTGGAGAGCTGGCAGAGAGAGATGAGCGCGTTTCTGTATAGAATCAGGTGTATTGTGCAACGGGCGCTCGATGTGCTCCTCGTCCCCCTCTGAACTCTGCTCAAACAGAATATGAGCTGGATTGCTGAGCGCAGCTCTGTCACAGTAATGACACGGCCCGTCGTGATCGATGACTCTCTTGCCCAATTGGCGAGCTGTCATTTTTCCCCTCCCCTGACGCTGATTTGATTTAAGTTTAGACTGTAGAAGTTGAGCTTGAGGGGAAGCTTTATTTCATTGAGATGTAGAACTGTATAACATAACTAAGCACACACAGATAGCTAAATAACATTAGAATTGCATTCATTTGAAATTGATATCGAACATTTTAAAATGCATTTTTATAAAACAATTTATCTGTATTTTTGTATTTAGAACAAAACTTTGGTTTTTGGATTAACAAATAGGTTGTTTTCAATCACGTGGTTCTGATGACTCGCGAAATTCAGATGGAGGGCAGGAAGTAAAAAACTGAATAGGAGACGTAGAGGAAAGTCTGTATTTTTGCGATTTAGATCATATTTCAAAGGAAATATAAATATAAAATAAACACATATGTTGGGATCCTTATATCATGAAGAAGGCCGAGTTTTCTACTTGACTCAAATTGATTTGCCTGTCATCCAGGCGGTAGATACTGTATAATTACGTTGCATGAAAAATGCTATAGTAAATACTATATTGTTTGGAAGCATACTATAGATAATTACTTGAATTAAACTGTCGTAGTAATTCTATTGTTGCAGTGGTATAACATAACTGTAGTTATAAACTAATTATTCAGTAGGCTTCCGTTTTCTACGCTATAATCACGATGCACCACAGTTTACACTAACGTTACAGTGGTTATTACAGTTTATCAGTTTAGTATTCTGTAGCATCCATTAACAGAGTTTTACACATTATACACTTTACAATCTGGTTCAAAAACATGCTAATTATAAATTACTGTAGTTTTTTCCCATGCGTTTATCTTCCGGACCTGAAATAACAGATGAAAGCACTAAGTGTGGATGCATAGTCTACTTTATTATTTATTTATGTATTTTTGAAAGGGGGAAAAGTGCTCCACAATAATAACCGGCTAGTTTTGTCGCACGGGTTGTATTTCTTTTTTTGTTCTGTTGATGAACTTACCATCAACAAACATTCACCACTGCTGTGCATCTCGATGTTTAGGTTCTTTATTCTGTCGAAACGCCAGTAAAGACTTGGATTATTGCAAAACAAGACGGAGATTTAATTGCAGCGATTACATGGTAAGGTGCGTTATTTACATGATTCTAGATTTTGTATAAGTGTGGTGGTGTTTGTTTCTGATTTTTATATAGCACATTAACATATTTATATGCATAGCTAGGCCTTATTGGTGCTGTCAAACGAATTATTGCGTTCAAAGAAGTTTGTACACGTGGATGTATTGAAAAAATGTTCATTACATGCCATCTTTTCTTCCGTTTTTCAGACAGTTTCTTGAACTTTCCCTGCTTTATGAGCAAAAACATTTGGAAGTCTATCAAAGCTGTTCGGAATTTCTTATTTTGGCCAATTTAAACAATTATAAACAACATAAAACAGAAACATTTTAATGTTCTGATAGGGATTCATATGTAAAAGAATCTCTCCTGCCCTTCATCCGAATTTCGCGCCTCATCAATGATGTCATTTGAACACAACCTATACTTCAATAACTTTCAAATTGTAATTTGAATTGACTCCAAGATTAGCTGACTCCATTTAGCCTTTAGAAAAAAAACTTTTTTGATCTAGAGATCCACCATGCACTGTAAATGTTTGCACAGTGTGTTAAATCATGTAAAAGTTGCCATTTTTGTTATTTTGATTCACACAGGCCCTTCTTTTTTTTCTTAACTTAATTAAATATCAGATAAACTTCTATAAACAATGCTGCATAACAAAAATCACTGTTTTTGTGCACCCCTGAGCTCCATATCCCCATGAGCTACGTCTATACACGTAAATTCCTTTTGGGTCAATCAACATGCTCGTTATGTGTATATTTGTGTGTTTATGCAGTGATCTTGCTGTTTGTGTTGCCTGTGTGTGGGTGTACAAATGTGTGTAAATGCAGGCATACTTTAGCGAGTGGGCATGTTAGTATACTTGAATGATTGCCATTATTCTGTGACCTCTGTGTTCTGAGTGTTTAAGAGAGCGAGAGAGAGAGAGAGAGAGACGTTATGAATGCTTTAGTGTCCTGCTTCATGAAGCAGCACAGTGACAATGCTCAACAAAAGCTTATGTGTGTGTGTGGGGTCCCAGTAGTACCATCAACTCTGCCAGGAAGAGAATCGTGGCCCCTGAACCTCACCCCCACCCCCCGTCTCCTCTTCTGTCCTCCTTTCTGCTTTGTGCCAATTAAGCGAGCACCTTACCGACTCGGACTACCTCCAGAGACACCTTCCTCACCTAGACATTGAAACACAGCACAGGGGAAGAAATGTTGCTGCCTATTGAGGGCTTGGTTCCTTTAAAGGTCCATTACAGTTTTTGATTCCTCTAATTCAGACCTCCCTGTAAGGAAAGATTCATTATTCAGAGAGGCCTTGCATGCACATCCTCTCAATGGTATAATGCTGTCTGCCTGTATTTGTGTGGCGTGAGAGAAAGAGAGCGAGTTTAAAGGCAAGTTTGTGCTTGTGAGGTCCTTCAGGACTTTTGTGTGCTCGCTGGGATTGATCATGTCATGAATGGAGGATACTGGCAAGCGTCTTCCTCAGTCAGATACAAAGTGAAAAGATAACTGCAGAGAAGTTGTGCCAGAGAAATTTTAATTGGAGCAAAGAGGCATTCTGGTTTTTGTGGTAGATGTGGGAGGGTCCTAAACCCCGGGCCAAGAAAACAAAATGACAATACGGAGTAGAGAAAGAAAGTAAGGTCGCTCTCAGATACACACATACGGCCCCTGTTGCTTTTTCTCACGCCTACTTAAACAAATGAAGAGTTCACAGAGGCTGCGTTTGCCACTGATTGGCCAGCTGTGACAGCATGGTGTCGTTTTTGAAGCCAGAGGTAGCTGTGAATTTCAAACTGCATTTTTTTAGCACTGTATAAGTGAAGCACCTTGGGTAGAGGATGTGGGCGGTGTGTGGATGTGTAACTTGACAGCGCAAGTGGATCTATTGTCAGTTGTCATTTTGGCTCTCTCAAAGTCTTTGCACAGTGTGACCAATTAGAAAGCTCTAAATACCCGTGTCACAATGACACCAGTGACAGGAGCTAACCGTGATTGGCCACTGTGACATATTGCTTTGGATATATAGATTTTTAGCCTCCTCGTCTCACATTATATACTTAAAACACACACTCACATTTTTCTGCACAATGCCCGCTTTCTCATTTTATACAGCAACAGAAGAGCAGTTTGGCATTTAGAGGACTTAATTCTATATATGTGTATGTGTGTGTGTATGTGTATATAACTACATGTTTTTCCCATCACAACCCTAAAAGGAGAAACGCAGCTGGCTGAATTGCTAATAAGAATAAACCATTAAATTATTAAAGATGCAATTCAAAGTATTTGTTGTTGTTGTCACTATGGTTACACACTTTACTCAAGGTTATAAACCACAACAAATGTGAAATGCTAGAATTAAAAGGTATCTTGTGTTGTCAGTAGTGCATGGCACTTCTTTTGCTACAAGTTTACTTTATTATTAAAATAAACATGCACATATACACACACATGTATATGTATGTATGGATGTATATATATATATACATATAAATATACATATATATATATATATATACATATATATATATATATATAAATATATATATATATATATATATACATATATATACATATATGTATATATATATATATATATATATATATATATATATATATATATATATATATATATATATATATATATACATATATATACATATATATGTATATATATGTATATATATATATATACATATACATATATATACATATATATATGTATATATATGTGTGTATATATATATATATATATATATATATATATATATATATATATACATATATATATGTATATATATGTATATATGTATGTATATATATATGTATATGTATAGTTTATATATATATATATATATATATATATATATATATATATATATATATATATATATATATATATATATACATATATATACATATATATATTTATATATATATATATATATTTATATATATATATATATATATATATATATATATATATATATATATATATATATATACACGTATATGTGTGTATAAGTGGAATGGCTTGTTAAAAATACTGCGTGTAAAGACCATGTCAAGACCCTGAGCTCTGTACTGTTGCTCTTGTCTAGACCCGTTCTGTGTGTGTGCGTGCATGTATGTGTGTGAATTTGTCCAGGTTCTATGCTGTTCTACTATCCAATGCAAAAATGGCACCTTAACCAATGTTAGAGCGAATTGATGAATTTAAAATAATGCCCACCATTACATAAGTTGCCACGTTCACATCCTGTTGTTTTTAAGTGCAGTTTTCACTTGATATTCAGGAGTATTTAGACTCTTTTTGGAGAAACACTGATAATACAACATTTGGTGTTTGAGTTCTGTAACTGCTTCACTTAAAAACCTTCAATTCTTCAGACAATTTCTCTTTTTTTCTCTTCTTATAGCTTGAAAAACGATAAAGACGTATATCACTTCACTTTTTGGTGGTGTTTGTATGAAAATTCAAGCAAAAAACCGCACAATATGGCATCATATTGGTAATTTGTATTTCTAGTTGTGTTGTTTTTTTAATAACCTAAATATGCCATGTTTTTTAAGCATTTTAAAATTGGACAGTTTCAAGAATACATAATTATATAAAAGTAATAGCGAGCTGCAATTTTAATATTGGTGCATCTATAAATTATTTGTGCTCTTTCAGAGTACTCTCAACTTTTCTCTGGTTTTGACGGTGTGAGAAAAATGATCTATCAGCGCTCTCCTTTTCTTGTGTGCGTAGTGCTTTGGTAACAGAAGTAGGAAGGCAGTTACAATATATGTCAGCTACCAATAAGACCCCCTACCAGATTTGAGTGGAGTGCCACTATGAGTGTTGGAGGTAAGTGTGCCTTCTTCAGTAGAGCTCCTTCAGGGGCTTCGTTTGATCAAATCCTCCTCTGAACTCCTCAGCGACCTGGCCTGATCTCACTCCAGGAGGATGGCCATTGCTGAGGGACACTGCCATCAGCCCTGCACCCCCTGCTGCCTCGCCTGCACAGCGCCAGACATCACAAGGCATAAAGACAGGGAGAAATACATCCCACTCTTAGGCCTTTTCAAGATGACTGGTCCCCTCTGCTCAGAGATGCGCTTGGTTAAAAGCCACTTCACTCACGTTTGAAGGTTATTTGAGAAGTTTCTGACTGGGAGTAGGAAGAGAGAAACTTCTTTTGAGTTTGATTGACAGCATGGTTTACTTCATACTGGAGTCTCTGGGAAAGACAACAACAAGCTTCTCGCTTTTATTTCAGAAAAGCAACCAGGTACATTTTGGGAATGAGAAGTAAACAAGCTTTCTCAGCCCATCAGACCCAGACGCTGAGTTAAAGAACAATCTGAGAGTTAATGGTACATGCCAACAACAGCAATTATGTTGCTGCCAGAACGCATTGCTTTAAGCAACAAGGTGAGGTGCGTTAGCTAGTTTGTGCAATAGATTGTGGCTAATTCCCCTGCTGCTCATTCTTATTGCACTTTTTTCATTGAAATCTGATTGTAAGAACATTGCCTAGAGATACTGAATTATAAGTTACTCATGTTGGAACACTTACTGAAGGTTTTTTGGCAGATTCTTCAGAACTTGGTATAAATAAAATTTATAACATGTATATAAGAAAATCCTCTGTAAAACTTTGCCCTCAAGGCTATCTTCACAATATACCAGAGCTCTTTGAAGTATGGCTGCTTGTAAATAGGCTTTGGGTCCTGTGTTCCTGTGTACTATAGTATACTGACTAGGGGTTTTAAAATTAATTGTTTCTTCAATGCACCATGATGCAGATGTGGACAATTCGATATCGGTTAAATAATGGATCATAACAGGTTATTACGTACTGACATCTATCTCACATGCGCCAAGTCGCGGTAAAATACTATGGCGAAGGAGGTGAGGGCGAGTAAATAAAACACCCCAACTACTTAAAAAGCAGATAATTGCTGCTTGTGAGTTTGCTGGACAGTCTTTCACTGAAACTGATGGTGGTACTGCACACAAGCCACTATTACACTACTAAGGAACAAATGGAAGATGTAAAACTCCATCTCTCTCTTTCAATCATCGGTGATAGGCGCTGACAGTTTTAGAGCCATTCGTAGCTGCAGAATGTGAAAACAATGACCAATTATAGAGGTGTAAGAATTCGCTTGACTGCGCTCAAAAATCAAGCAGAATAATATTTACATTAGTTTATTTGCTATAAATGCTAATGTTGTCTTTTATGCATGTGTTTGAGTTTTGTTTAAAATATTCAAAAAGAGTGTTTTCTTTGAGAATGTAAAATTAAAGATACAGTTCATATATCTGACTGCTTGTATTAAAGGACAAAAGTGTATTACGAATAATCTATAAATATAATATAATTATAGAATTTAATAAAAAAGAATTTTTGTGTTGTGGAGAAAAATATATAATTGTGTATGGAAAGCATCGTCAATGCACCGTGATGCACCGAGATATCGAATTAAACCAGAATCGATGGCATGAAAATTGTAACCGAACCGTGAGACCAATGTAGGTTCACACCCTTAATGCTGACCTTGGAGTACTGGTCAGGAGTAGTTAGGAGAGAGAAATCCTGCATGAAAGCATGTGAGGTCACAACCCACTGCTATAATCTCTCTGTCCTGAATCTGCTACTAGGCCTGTGCTTACAATAAGTTTTAACTAGAAAAGCAAGGCTTATTACTGTGAGAATTCAACATTTTCTGTTTATTTATTACCGCTGGCTATTCAAGGGATTCATATAACGCTAGTTAAAGGTGCATTATATAAGCTTGACACCCAGTGGTTAAGCTAGGTATTGCCCTTCTGGATCAAAACACACAATCGCAGGTTAGTGTGCCTGACTATCGAGCCTAAACGTAAATAAAAGAAACGGCACGCGATTGAAGGAAAAAAAATTTTGTCCTAACCAGTAACTGGAATTTATATTTTAGAAATGGTTTCTATTTTGTCCGTATGATCAACAGAAAACTCAGAACCCCATGTGCACCCCATGTGCACCCCAGTGTCATAGCACTGAAAGCAGCAGCAGATAGTTCACCACAGATCTTGAAAATAAAATAAACCGTTTGAAATTGAACTTTAGATCTCTGAAATAACACATATCAGTGAGTGTGACTATCAAACTTAAATGCAAATAAAAGCTAAGGCGTGCGATAGAAGGAACATTTTCATATTAAAAGGAGCTTTTGTCCTAAATAATACCTGGAATTTATATTTTAGAAGTGGCTTCTATTTTTTTTTGCAACTGAACAACAGAAAACTTGATGAGTTGATATCCTCAGGTACACTTCATGAGTTCTTTGAAGTATGGTTGCTTGTAAATAGGCTTTGGGTCCTTGGAGTTCCTGTGTACTACAGTATACTGACCTCTAACTGGTCAGGAGTAGTTAGGAGAGAGAATTTCTGCGTGAAAGCAGGCGAGGTCACAACCCACCGCTGTAATCTCTCTGTCCTGAATCTGCCACCAGGCCTGTGCTTAAAACAAGTTTTAACGGCAAGGTTTATTACAGGGAGAATTAACCTTTTTTCTGGTCATTTATTACTGCTGGCTATTCAAGGGATTCATATAATGCTAGTTTAAGGTGTAGTATGTAAGTTTGACACCCAGTGGTTAAACAAGGTATTGCACTTGTGGATCAAAACACACGCAAGCGCAGGTTGCCAGATTGACATGAGTGTGCCTGACTATTGAGCCTAAACGCAAATAAAACCAACGGCACGCGGTAGAAGAAACTTTTTTATATTAAAAGGAGTTTTTGTCCTAACCAATACCGGGAATTTATGTTTTAGAAACGGCTTCTTTTTCTTGCAGCTGAACAACAGAAAACTTGATGGTGGTAATCACCTCAGGTACACCTCATGAGTTCTCTGAAATATGGCTGCTTGTAAATATAGGCTTTGGGTTCTTGAAGTTCCTGTGTACTACAGTATACTGACCTCTAACTGGTCAGGAGTAGTTAGGAGAGAAGAGAAATTCTGTGTGAAAGCAGGTGAGGTCACAACCCACCGCTGTAATCTCCCTGTCCTGAATCTGCCACCAGGCCTGTGCTTACAGGTTAGAACTCAGGACAAGTTTTCTCTCTTCCATGCTTGGATGTTGAAAACAATGCACCCAGAAGACTAGTGCTGTCTAAAATTTCCTTTGTAAAAGTCATTATGCATACAAAACACAACATGCAATCACACTTCAGTAGGTTTTCTCACATAGTGTATGCGCTTACTGTATTATCAAGTCAACATAGCTCTCTGCAACTCTCACATGGTCGCCCACTGAAGCCAAGCAGGGCTGCACCCGGTCAGTACCTGGATGGGAGACCACATGGGAAAGCTAGGTTGCTGCTGGAAGTGGTGTTAGGGATACCAGCAGGGGACGCCCAACCTGTGGTCTCGGTATAGTCATAGGTACTCTATACTGCTCGGTGAGCGCCGTCTTTCGGATGAGACGTTAAACCGAGGTTAAATCTGTGGTCGTTTAAAAATCCCAGGATGTTCTTCGAAAAAGAGTAGGGGTTTAACCCGACATCCTGCCCAAATTTGCCCACTGGCCTCTGTCCATCATGCCCCTCTAACCTCTAACCATCCCGGTTCATCACTCAGTCTCCTCTCCACCAATCAGCTGGTGTGTGGTGTGCGGTCTGGCGCAATATGGCTGCCGTCACGTCATCCAGGTGGATGCTGCACACTGGTGGTGGATGAGGAGATTACGCCCCCAATGTGTAAAGCGCTTTGAGTGTCCAGAAAAGCGCTATTTAAATATAAGGTATTATTATTATTATTATTATTATAAACATGAGTATACCAGCGTCCACATTGAAAATTCTAAATAAAGTTAATGTTAAGTTACACTTGAAACTGAGGACATCTTGAAACGTCTCAATATGTTTGTCAGTGCTGCAAAGCAATTTAAAGAAAAATATATGTATTTAATTAAGACTTCACTCTCATCAGTGCTAATATTTAAACTTGATTGAAATTTTCGATATAGAAGCGCATTCAGTGGCATCAGTGACTTTTGCACCTTACCATTTAAACTCATTGAAATCGTTTGCACAACATATTTTCATTCATTATATGTATTCACATTCTGTTATCTGTTCCTATGGCCTTAATACCTCCCAGTGACACAATGAGCTATTAGCCTGACATACTGTACATTTAGTTGGAATAGACTGTTTCATCATGTCTGTAAAGTGTTCGACCTTGACTTTGCCACTCTTCTGGTTTGATTAAGACTTTGGCCAGCACAATTCCATATGAAAGGCAGCCAAGATGGAGTTAAATTGTGTAAACAGGACTCAACTCTCTCTCTCTCTATCCTCCTACGCTCATTCTTCATATCCTAATGATGATGCACAACTCGGCCTATCACTCTCCGCCTGCCTCTTAGTACATTTTCTCTCTTTTAATGGTGTTCATGCTAGCAGCAATTTGCAGTCACAAAAAGAACAAAAGGTCAATTGTTTTCAAGGACTTTTTTTTTTTTTGTTTGTTTGTTTGTTTTTTGCCCACTGAATATAGTGCAAGTAGAAATGCCTTTACAGCTGCTAGGGATTAAATGCCAGTCAGCGCTGACACCTCTTTTCACACCATACTTACTTTTGAGATCCTTGAGGCCTAGGGGTCATCCAGCGGACTGGGTAAGCCAGACAGGTGGTCAGATTCCTTCATTCTGCCTTTGGAGCAGGCACGTGTCCCCCATCCCACACACGCACGCATGGTGGGTGGCCGGATTTGCTTGCCTCTGCAGCATGCTGAAGGTTTATTCTCTAAACAGCAGTGTGTGGTGCTGCGGGCTGCGGGAACAACTTGATCTTGAGGTAAAAGGAGCTCACAGCCTCTACCGAGCTTGATCCTTGTCGCTGCAGCTTTCCTGCTTTCTCAGCTGCCTTCTCAGCCCCACCCCTCTGAATATCTCCAGAAGAAAATCTTGGCCAACTGAAATATTCTTGCAATTACCAGCCCAGTCACAGCACAGTTAGCATGTGGCAACCGAGCCCGCACATTTCCTCTCACTCACACACGTGCTCTCACATCGGCCACATGCGATTCTGTAATGCGGCAATGCTTCAGAGCTTGGATTTGCAGGGATGATAGGCATGATATTCTCACCAACAATGTAAATATTTTGACACTGTCTTCCCGAAGCCAATGGGCACATCACTGCTGCCACCTGTGAGAGAATGAGAGAGAGAGGTGTGTCTGACTGACTGCCGACTGCAGAATGCTCTCATGACGAATGGGCCCTCTAATGAGGTGCAATTTTTAATCGTTAAATATTTATTCTGTGTTAATGAGAGAGATTAGACCTCAATATTTTTCAGCATGGGAATTTGCTATTAGAAGGTTTTTTTTCCCCCTTTTCTCCCCGTAATGAAACGTTTTATCTGCTTCCCTCCAGTCATTTCACCGTTGCTATGCTTGTTGTCATTCCTAACAAGATCTGGTCTCTCAAAATCGTTTGATGTTAATTTATCAAAGAGCATTGAGCGTAAATTAGTAGGATCTTTCTGGTCGTCGTGAATGTCACTAGTGTGTGGCCACAAGTTGGGAGTTGCTTCCTCTGCTGTCTCTGAACTGAAACTTTTCTGTTCTTGAATCTGAGAGAGCAGAGCTGCAATTTGAATTTAAGAAAGTGAAATTCAAATACGTTTCAACTAGGAAAGCAAGGTTTATTACAGGGAGATTTCACCTTTTTCTGGTAATTTATCACTGCTGGCAATTCAATATAATGCTAGTTAATGGTTACGGACCATTGCTGTTGATGATACATTGAGTGAAGGGAAACAATCACTTTGTGCATGAAATTGGATGTTAATTACATTTATCTGTAATTCACAGCGGTGTCACGGTTGCGCAGTGGATGGCACGATCACCTCACAGCAAGAAGGTCGCTGATTTGAGCCCCCGCTGGGCCAGTTGACATTTCTGTGTGCATGTTCTCCCCGTGTTCGCGTGGGTTTTTTCTGGGTGCTCCGGTTTCCCCCACAGTCCAAAGACATGTGGTATAGGTCAATTGAATAGGCTAAATTGTCTGTAGTGTATGTGTGTGAAAGAGTGTGTATGGGTGTTTCCCAGTGTTTAGTTGCGGATGGAAGGGCATCCGCTGCATAAAAACATATATTGGATATGTTGGCGATTCATTCCGCTGTGGTGAACCCTGATAAATAAAGGGACTAAGCCAAAAAGAAAATGAATGAATGAATGTAATTCACAGCCTTAGCAAATGATCCTAAACATGTTCAGCTTACAAGCCAGTTTTCAGACTAGCACACAGTAAATCAAGTACCAGGAAACCTCACAATATACTGTATATATCACCAAAGTTATTCACAACAGTTTCTGTTTAAATCTGTACTGTTCTACTGGAAAAATGGAACTGCATTTTAGAGAGGAAGTGAATTATACTGAAAAGTGCAGTAGGTGATTGTCTTCAGAAACCTTTTTTGTTGTGCTGGTTGAAAGTCTCTTCACATTCCAATAGTAAAGAATAAAGTAATTGATCTAAATGTATTTATATGTATTTTTATATTCTGGGTCAGGCATAAGACTAAAAAAGTTCGTCCAGTTAAAAATTGTCAGGCCAAAAATAAAGGCATCTCAAACTGTCAACAAGTTTAACTCTGTAGATAGATATGTCATTTGTGCATACACAGGAAGCATGGTCACCTACAGCTGACAGAGAGACATCAGGCAAACTCTGCATTAAACTGAAAGACCTCTTTCTGAAAGACCACATGGCCTTTTATCCATGAAAAGAAAGGTTGTTTTTGAAAGGGCTTCTTCCAAAAAAAAAAAAAGCAAACTCTGAATTACTTTTGTATGCTGGAGGAAAATGGCGTTATGCAGTTCAAAACAACAATCAGAAGGATGACACCATGGCTGAAGTATTACATTTAGACAGGTATGTTTTAAAACTATTTTAGTTACACAAAGCTTATGTAGATTTTGTTCTTTTTTTATGAATGGGTTTATATGCACAGAGGTGTGTTTCAGCCACTGAAAACGTCCGGCAAAATATTGATTTCATGCAGTACCTTTTACAGCATCGATAATATAGTCAGTTAAATAGACCTAAGCATTCATTTAGTTGTTCAAGTGTAAAAGGAGATGAAAACAAGCTATGTATGAGGATCAGCGAGCACAATTGAAAATGAAAAGTCACTCGTTGTGTTGGTAATGTAAGGGTAATGTAAAAAGATGACCGGGTATTTGTGTTTTTTCTGTTCTTTATTTCTGATATTTTTTGTCCTTCTATTTCTCTTTCACCTAGCCAGCTTTACTTAGGTGAAGTTTGATTTATATTTCGCACATTCGTTCATTTTTTAACAGTGACAACCTGTGACACGCTTCACCTCTAACGCTACTTTGACTATTGGGTCTGAAGTAGCGTGTTGGTATGACTTAAAAACAACATTGTTTACAGTCGATTTAATAGTGCTAATGTTGTATTTTGTAGTCACTGACTGATTATTTGATTTTACTATTTATAATTTGCAAATAATATTTTTCTGATATGATATTATTAAGGAGAAATTCAGAATGTGCGAATATAAAACCAACTTTACCCCAATGCCAGTTTTGGGGAAATATAATTCCTGCACCTGCTGGCCTGTCAACAACTACGCTGGATTAAGTGCATGTCTTCATAGAGTTTTTTAACTGGTGAATGACATCTAGTAATCTAATGTTCTATAAGGTTGTCTATCGTCATCAGATCGCCATCTATTCGATGCTCGTTCATGACCTCAGTAGGCATTCTGGTAGATCACCTACTGCTCCTTTAATGATATATAAATGGTTTTAAAAGTCTTTTTACAACAAACTTTGAATGTTACATTAAGTGATGCAAAGTCTTGATTCCAATATTTACTCTGCTCCATCCGTGTGATGATCTGCAGACATGTATCAAACCCATTCATTACAACTAAGTACACTCTGAAACTGTGTAGACATGACCATTCACAAGATGGAGTGCTATTCATAAAGCAGGCATTCGATTTTCAAAGTTTTCCAGTACATGGATGGATGGATTAAATGACTCCATGTAACTTGTAGCTTATTCAGTTAAATATCCAACTCATTCAATAAAAGGAAGGCCATTCTTCAGCTGAACATACAACAGACTGTAAAAAGAAAGTTCTTAGAAAAAAAAAATAGTTGTATTATGTGTAATGTTTCACATAAGTTAAGATCTTCTTCATTCTACTGTCTTTTTGTAGGGCTGTGCAATAAATGGAAATTCAATTATGATATTGACCTCCAACCATTATTAAAAACAATAATCAAGATAAATCAATTAGTTTGTTATATCTTACCCCATTTCTAGCAATCCACATTCATTCAATTTCACATGGAAATCAGTTAAATCAGGCACGCAACAGAACACACTCATGTCAAATCATAGTTTTAGTTCAAGTTGCCTAAATGGTCAAATACATGGACAAATGTGTTAAAATGCAGCATTAATGATTATTCACATAAACATTTATTTGTTATATGTTATAAATAACTTAAAGAGTTGCATAAAATGTCAAATAGATGTGCAACAGTAAAATGTATCCATGTGTATCTTAAAGTGACAGTGGACTATAATCATACAGTCTAGGAGGATAAAACTGTCTGTTTTTATCATTATTAATAATACATCAAACGACAAGGACAACATCACTTACTGCTCTTGACTAAAGGACTTGTTTAGCTTTAATAAGAAACAAATCAAGTTTCTCTTGTAGTGAAGACTGCTTAAAACAGTTTATTTCATTTGTGTATCTTTCTTTTTTCAATCATTTTGAGTTACCCATTCTTCTGTGATGAGAAAATGTAAATTTTCAAGATCACTGAAATGTAAAGATGTTATAGCAACATTGATTTTATATATTAGTCAAACAGGTTTTGGTTATTTGGCCCACTCAGGATTATTTTCAGTAATCGTGATTACAATATTGACCAAAATCAGCAGGTGGATTAGGCAAGTTAGCAAACTAATAACATCTTGACAAAAATTCCTGTACATCCTTGAGTTACGTTAATGCCCTCTAGCAGGGTTCAATGGATTTTTCTACTGGCCCGATCAAAATGAACAAAACAATAGGCCTAATACAAAATATTATAAGATTAAAATATGGAAAAATTATCAGATGGTAATTTCTGTCAATTTTCCTAATGGATAAACGGCACTTTTCAGCATACTTTCATATTCGTCATGAAACGCACATTTACCGATAGGAACGATATCCTGCCCTACTCATATTTCCCTCTTAATATAGTCGTATATATGGCTATTACACAACCATAATACACAGTGTTATAGCCTGGTTCGTTGGGTCATTTTGCTTTCTCAGTACAATTGATCCGCTCCAGAGTTCATTGCAAGCGAGCCAAGACCACCTGAATGAGGACTGATTGATTTGGTGCTGATCTGAGCGCAATTGCGGGATTCACATACCCCAAACTAACTGGGCCAACAAGACATGTTCCGAAACAAACGTCTAGGTGTGAAAGCACCCTAAGACTGTATTTGCCCGCAATTTACAATCAGACTCAGCCATATTAAACTTGAGTGACAAGGCAGCACTGACCCAATCGGGCCAGTGACCATCATGTCTACTGTCCCGAGAGTCTTGCACGCTGGCCCCGGGCAGTCCTTATTGTCAAGCCCTGCCTCAAGTAATTGAGTAATAAAAAAACTGTGTTTTTATTATTATTAATCAAACATCAGAAGACAAGGATAAAATCACTCACTGCTCTTGACTAAGAGACTTGTTTAGCTTTAATAAGAAACATATCAAGTTTAATTCTCGCAGTGAAGACTGTACTTAAATCGCAGTTTATTTCATTTGTGTGTTTTTGAGTTCAATCATTTTAAGAACTTTTTGTTTTGTTTTTTAGTTATCCATTCTTCTGTTATAGCGAGGTAAATCTCTAAATGTAAAGTTGCAACTATGTTTACAGAAAAACATTTTATTTTGTATATCAGTTTTAAAGGTTTTGGTTATTTGGCACACTCAGTATCATTTTTATTTATATCTATTACAATATTGACCAAAATAATTGTGAGTATAATCGAGTAGCCCTAGATTTTAGTGCATATTACACTGCATTCAAAGTAATTTATTCCAAAGCAATTTATTCCAAAGCAGATGGATTAGTCAAGTTAGCCAACTAGTGACATATTGGTAAAAATACCTGTTCATCCTTGGAAAAACTTTGGGTGTCCTCAAATAATTGCTTTCATAAGGCCAGTTGTGATTTGGCACAACTTTGGCTGTCACCATTTCTCATCCCATCCTATCTTAACATGGCAGCTCTTGTAAAAACAACAGCCCAGTTTTTGAGGCTGTTGATTAAAGCCCGTCTCAGTTGTGTTGGTATCTTTGTCCTCTCCAGTTAAGTCTGGCTTGCTAATTGCCATCCTGTAATCCAACAATTAACAGAGGCTGCTCTGCAAGCATTATCAGGAGATCAGCAGCCAGCGACAGTGAACCCTGCTGGAGCTCTTCAGCATGCGGCTCACATCAGTAAATCAGCTTAGTTTGGGTAATTCCTTTTCACTCACTCATAATACATTCTGTTTTTGCACTATTTTCAGAGAGGCAGAGCGAGAGAGAAGCCAGCGTTCTCGAAAGCCAAACACAAGCAGGTTTTATCAGCACCACCGCCCTCATTCTCACATAGTACTCTGAGAAATGGACGAGTAAAATAAACACTTTAAAGACGTAGTTTAGCCACACTTCACATGCCCATTTGAAACCTGAATGGGATGAAAAGCTGCAAAGTGCCTTTATCTCCGTCCACACTCAAAGAAATTCATAGACTTGATAGACCGAGTTCAGCTTGGGAGGATTAAAATCGTACTGACGTCGAATGTTTTGTTTGTTTTCATTTTTTTTCCATCTCAGCTGAGATCATAAATATGACTAAGACGACAAATGGTGGGGGGGAGCTCATCCTTTCTTCTCTGCTTTTTGTTCAGTCTATATTTCATGCACTGGAGTGAGTCTATTTGGTGTGTTGTTCATGGTGAATAATCAGAGGGGGGCAGCGGCCTGTGGAATTTGACGGTCAGCATTGTGATGTTTGGCTAGGGAGGGCTTGACCCTGGGGTTTCTGGGGCAGAGGGGCTGAGGAGAGGCTCCTCACATGGTCCACCTTCATCTCTTTGTCTCAAACATTTGTGGTTCAGAGGGGGCGAGTATTGCTGTTGTCACCCTGCGGCCGTCTGAAATTCAGGGTTTCAGAATTATAGCTCCGATTAAGCCACACTCTCCAGCTGTTTGTAAAACATTTCCTTTGATTAAAAGTAAGCTCAGCTTTTTTTTCTGCCGTCCCCCACAGCTTGTAAATTCTATAAATAATTTGCATGTTAATTGCCCCACAGGATTGAATCCATCTAAAGATTTTTTTCCTGCTATTGAAGCGTTTTGTTATTGTAGAAGCACTCTGTATTTTTTTCACTTGAAAATTGGATGTAGCAGGTAAGCTGCAGGCTCATTAAATTTCTCCACACATAGTAGCAGTTTAAAGTGCTCTTTTTTTACTTAGTATTGATTGAAGCAGTCTAGTTTTCTTGCAGGAGTGTGTATGTGTGTGTGTTTGTACAGGCAAAGCGCCCATGATGCCCAGAGGCCTGCACACCTGTGGCTCAAATACAGCCTGACCTTGGAGCCTAATGATAGCCCCCTCCTCCACCTTGCCCAGAGCCCATATCTCTCTGCCTATTGTGCGTGGAAGCCTCCTGCTGGTCACTTTATGCACTGCAATTTTACTCCGGTACACTAATTAGGGCTGTTTGCCAAAGCAAGCATTACTATTTTCTTAAAGCTGGGCTTAGAGGCTGAAATAGAGCCCTAACCACAAGTATTACAATTTGGCATGTAACATGTCCCGCATTATTTGTGCAATGGAAACCTCAAATCATGTGGTTTGTCGAGGAGAGTTGCACTATTCTAAGAGCAGGATTTACACTTGGCTAATTGTAAAATGAGTGACTAAATCCCAAACACTTTATTGAAGTACTAGACATTGGGTCATATATAGGGACCAGAACATAATAGAGACTTGGGTGATTGGGTAACCGTTCAGAGCGCCCTAGAAACCACAAAGTAATATACTTATACACCACTTGGAACTGTTTAGAAAAGTGCTCTAGCAACCTTAACTTTAATAATTACTTTAATGTGTCTCATTTTTAATAAAATGTGCATTTATTTTTTTGAATTTGATGTATTTCTGGTGTAGATCAAGTCCTATAGATGCATTTACTTACAGCAGTTGGATTTAGGGAGCATCTATTCAAGATACAGAACAAAGGCAGATTGAGTTGTTCTGTTGTAATTAGGTTAGAGTGAAAAGAAACCGGAGTGATGGAAATCTAAAACCTCACATGACCCATATACAAGCTCAACCAGTATAGGTTAGAGGTCAGAGGTCATATTGATCATGGGTCATTGTGTGAGGCATGGCAGCCTTGCAGAGTAATGTATGCAGCACCACAAGAACTAGTTCTCTCTTGGTTGATAGCATTTAACAAAGAATCAGAATCAGAATCAGAAAGAGCTTTATTGCCAGGTATGTTCACACATACGAGGAATTTGTTTTCGTGACAAAGCTTCTACAGTGCAACAGGATTACAGAGACAGGACAAAAAACAGATAATAAATATATTTTAAAAAAAGTAGCATAGTAGTAGCATAGTAACCCTAACCCGGTGTCTTACCATCACATTATCAGCCATTCTATTCACGAAAATGCAGCTTGTCAAAACCTGTGACCTGCCAGGCTGCCTCAGGTGACACGCAGATGTGATTTCACAGCACTTTCCGTGAGAATAGCACAGCAAACTTGTTTTTGTGAATGTGTGGCGGATCTTCAAGGTGACAACATTTGTCTGCACCTCATCACGCCCCTGTCTAATCATTTTTCTTGCTCTCAAACATGGTTCCACATTTACTCAATATGTCATTTTGCCCTCATTCCGCCCCATTAACACAGCTCTCTATTAGTAGGAAGATCTTAGTGTCACAAAATATTGAGGTGAGACTTCCGGTTTTTCTGCTAATTTCAGAAGAGACCTAATGAATTTCATGCTTCTCTTGGTTTTACTGCCTATCACACTTTGAATACATATTTATGCCAACAGTTGCCGGATGTCAGCAAGCCACTATAGAAGAGCATGTCAGGGAGTGAAGTATGGGGAGTGTAGCACTAAAATTTCCTAGCGCATTTCTAGATATGCAACTTCACTAGGTTGTCCCAAAATTTCTCATTGTGCTATGCTGGTTCGAGAGTGTGTGAAGTAAATTTTGGCATTTAAATATTGCTTTAATAAAGTTACACACACTACACTTCCTGACAAAATTGTTGTTGCCTATCCAAGTTTTAATAACAAGAAATAATAACTTGATTTCTAGTTGACCATTTGGTATCAAAAGTGGCTTATATGAAAGGCAAAGGCCTCTAGATTTTGCTTATGTTACCAAAATAAAATATAATCATGCCTTGATTTTTAATTATTTCATTAGGACAGTAAGGTCTGACTTTGCTTAGACAAAAGTCTTGTCATTTAACAGTAATATTGTACAGTATAGAATATAAAGTCATGGTGCAGTGGAAAAAGAATTAATACTGTGTATGACTCCCATGAGCTTAGAGGACTGCATCCGTACATCTCTGCAATGACTCAAATAACTTGTCATTAAAGTCATCTGGATTGGCAAAGAAAGCGTTCTTGCAGGACTCCCAGAGTTCATCAAGATTCTTTGGATTGATCTTAAATGTCTCCTCTTTCATCTTACCCCAGACATGCTCAATAATCATGTCTGGTGACTGGGCTGGCCAATCCTGGAGCACCTTGACCTTCTTTGCTTTCAGGAACTTTGATGTGGAGGCTGAAGAATGAGGAGTTCTATCCTGCTGAAGAATCTGCCCTCTCCTGTGGTTTATAATGTAATAGGCAGCACAAATGTCTTGAGAACTCAGGCTGTTGATCTTGCCATCCACTCTGTAGATCTCTCGACCATTATTTTTCCTTCACCAAACTTGACTGATTTCTGTGATTATCTTGGGTCCATGCTGGTTCCAATGGGTCTTTTTACAGTATTGGTGATGATTGGGATGCAGTTCAACAGATGATTCATCAGAAAAATCTACCTTCTGCCACTTTTACAAATGATCGACTAGAAGTCAAGTTATTATTTGTTCCTTTACAACTGTGATTGGTAGTCAAGTAGAGTATACATAAATGCAAGTTAAACAATTGAAAAAATGAAAAGATTTGTTTTGTGATTATACTAACACGTTCCATTTCATCTTTGCTTGGGGTAAAAGTAAGTTTCAAAATAACTTTGCTTCATGTACTGTTCATGAACCTGACACTGCTGAGGGTGCCATTTGAATGAACAATGTTTGGCTGTAAATTAATGTTTCCCCAAATAAATTAGGACTACGGGTGCTACAAGTAAAATGTGATTGTGTCTGCTCTGGTCTACATAGCACGAGAACAACAGGAGTTAATTTTTGTTTATAGCAATATAAATTGAACTTGTATTACAACTAAGACTATGGCATTGCATTTGTTGTGCAGCAGCTATTGGGCATCAATATCTTATCTTGAAAAATGTGCCCTCAGTACCGCCAATCCCTATCGACAGAGTATGCTTGACCACGAATTAGAAGGCAAAAGTAAAAGCATGAGGATGAAGTGGAGCACACTACCGTTGAATGGAACATCCCACTGATGCTTAACTCTTAAGCTCTGCACTGTAACTAGTAGATATAACTAATGACATCCTGAAGTTTTATCAACACTACGGTATAACAAAAAATTTAATTCTCTTATGCGTATGCTTCTAGTAGTGACTGAATGCTGCTTTACTTGCTTTTTCCCTTTGTCCTTCCTTGACTGTCTTATTCTTTCTCTTACATGTTCTCTCAGCCTTTGAATCTTATTTCCTCCCTTAGTCACACTCCTCCATCTCATTTCCTCCTCTGCTCTTGTGTGCCATTACTGTGTAAGCATGTTTGTTTACTGACGAGAGCAGCGTAATAAACACAAGATATGCATGGCCATCCTGATCATTTCCTGGTCGAGTTCAGCTCTGAATAGTTCATGATTTGCATTCTCTGACTCGAATGTGAAAGCTATTCTCCTGAGATGAAAAATGCTCAGTAGTAATTTCATCCCGGCTTTAGTAGCACATGGCATGTAAAACCATTCTGTTCAATGATTCAGGGCTGCCGCTCCCTGTCGTCCTGTTGCTTTACTATAAAGTTAATTTAACGTTGAATTGGATACACTGACCTGAGTGTATCTTTATGACCTCATGAATTGCGATGTGTCGTGATGGAAACCTTCTGTTTGTGTACACTTGTGTGTATGTTTTGAACTGATGTTGACCGGGTCAGTGTGGTTAGAGTGCTCCCATGCTAATAATAACTTAGGTTTCTGTATCAGGGAGAGTTCTTCGTGTAGGGTTCATTCTAGGGTTGATAGATTTAATGCAGTGGAGCACTTCATTGCATTGTCTTGCAAATTTTCTTTGCCATCTCATGGGCAGGTGCATTACCACATTAAGATTCTTTGCATTTATTATTAGCACTGGGGGTGTAAAGGGTTGTCTGTTTTTCTTTGCTAGTTTTTTTATTTGCACTGTTTTTCATTTCCTTTATTTTCCCCTCTTAGCTTATCATCTGCCCTAGACAAGGTGCCTTTGACCAAAGCACAGGCTATGCTTGTTCATCTGTGGGAAAAACGATCCTTTAAGTGCTAGCCCTGATTTATAGTTACAGCAAGGCTGGCATTGATCATGTCAGAGACTGATAGCTGGCTGTAAGCTGACAAAGCCTCTCTTGGTGAGGAGAGGAAGGAGAAAATGTGCCTGGGATGCGGTGATTTCCATCTCTTGCGCCTTGAAACTCAATCTGACTGTTGACTTGTTCTCTCAAATGGAGAATGCTTAAGATATTCTCAAGTTTACAAACAGTGCAGTCCGATTTCAGTTTTGAATTACCAATCATCTGCCCTCCCATGCTTTTAGTAGGTCTTTGCATGTCCAAGTTTCACCTTTAAAAACTTTCCAGTCACTTATCCATAAGGTCAGTGATCTCTTTATCATACCTGTAATGCTATCTCACTAGAGGACAAGGGCTACTATGCTATTTTAGGAGTCATGAGAAAAAAAGAAGACTGCTGGGTAATGTAGAAATCTGCAATAACAGTCATTCTAATAGCAAAAAAAAAAACAGATGGCCTTGCGGTGTTTGACCATTTAGTAGGCTACAACCATGTCTTGGTTCTTCTATTTCATTAACTGTTTAAACATGCTTGTTAATTTGTTTGCTAATTGCATCTCCCTTCTTTCTTTTTTTTAGGTTGTGACTCATTCAGCCCAATGGTGAATGCATCATTCATGCTGTGGCTCTGCAGGGGGCAATGTTCACCATCCTGCTCCAGTGGTGAACACCCTCGGAGCACCCACTGAGGCCAGTGGGGCAAGTGGAGCAACGGGCTTGAAGCTCTCCAACATTTTCCAAATAGCCCTCTGCACTAAGAGGCACATTCTTATTTGAAAGCTTGGCACAAAGCAACGTAAAGAAGTCAGCAGTGAAACAGCTGGTCCTTTGTCAAGTGGTGGTGGTGGAGGAGGAGTGTCAGAAGTTATCAAGAAACCCAATCCTCTTATCCCAGGCTCAAGACGCCAGCCAAGAGCAAGTGCACTCAGGGAACGTGTGGCGGGGGTGAAAGTGCTGGCTGACCTCATTGGTGGACTGGGGGCTTGAGGCAGCAGTCAAAGCGGAGACACACGTCATGGGCTATGGGGGCCATGGTGACCTAGCATAAATGGCTACTCCTGACCCAAAGCTTGTGCCGGTGTCTGCTGCTCAGCCCTACTCCTTTTTCCTTCTCTTTTCCTCTGTGTTATCCTCCTCTTGCTCTGAACACTGCAACGGTCAGGCTCTGGGCCTCCCCTTTGCCCCCCTCTCTTCCCCAGTCCCACTTTTGAGTTGTGGCCATGGGGCTGTGGAAGTTAGTGCGGGGCGTCCGGCAACTCGAGCTGCACCGCCTCATTCTGGCTCTCATCATCTTCTGCCTGCTGTCCATGGCTTTCCTGGCATACTATGTCAGCAACAGCCCTAAAATAAAGGAAGCGCCCCCTTTGCCCTTCAGTGACTGTGGTGGGGTTGTTGCAGCCGCAGCAGGAGGGCAACGGGCTCCTCTTTTCCTGCCACCTTTTTCAGGCCGGCAGAGGACAGTTAAAGTGGTGGATAACTCCCGAACGGAGCCTGTGGTACTGGTCTTTGTTGAGAGCATCTACTCACAGCTCGGGCAAGAGATTGTGGCTATTCTGGAGTCCAGCCGCTTCCGTTACCACACAGAGATTGCGCCCAGTAAGGGCGACATGCCTACGTTGATGGAGCGCGATGTTGGCCGGTATGCCTTAGTCATTTATGAGAACATTCTGAAGTATGTCAACTTGGATGCTTGGAACCGTGACCTGTTGGATAAATATTGCTCAGAATTTGGTGTAGGCATTATCGGCTTCTTCAAAGCTAATGAGAACTCACTGCTCAGTGCCCAGCTGAAGGGCTTCCCATTGTTCCTGCACTCTAATCTGGGCCTACGGGACTACCACATTAACCCTGCTGCCCCATTACTGTATATCACCAAACCCAATGAAGTGGAGCAAGGCCTACTTCCCGGTGATGATTGGACAGTGTTTCAGTCTAACCACAGCACCTATGAGCCTGTGCTCCTGGCCGTCACAAAGTCCTCTGAAGCACTGGCTCACCTAGGCCCCCACAGAGCCCTTCATGCCACCGTAGTTCAGGACCTCGGGCTTCATGACGGCATTCAAAGGGTGCTTTTCGGCAACAATCTGTCATTTTGGCTGCACAAGTTGATTTTTGTGGATGCTATAGCCTATCTGACAGGAAAAAGACTCTGCTTGTCCTTGGAGAGATACATGCTGGTTGACGTGGATGATATATTTGTGGGAAAGGAGGGTACACGGATGAAGGTGACAGATGTGAAGGTAAGCATTTAATAAATTTTTTTTAAAGGGATAGTTTACCCAAAAATGAAAATTATGTCATTTAGCAGTGACCCTAGTCTCTATACGTTTGCATTGTGTGCTTTGGAATGACAGGAAGATGAGTAAATGATGACAGAATTTTTTTTTCAGTCCATTAAAGCCTTGTGCTGTTTAATGTTGTACATCTAAGCTTTCAATTTGATAGCTGAAGCTTCATATTTTAGCCATTGACATTGACAAAAGGCATGTTCTTGAAATGGGTTACATAATGCATTATCTAAGAGATAACATTGTACACAGATGATTATTTGAGCATTGTAGTGTCATGGAGAGGCTAAACAGCTAGTGCTTAAAATAACTTGCTTGTTAGAGCAAGGGATAATTGCTCTGTTTGGACAATATGCCTATTAACCTCCTATTTATTAGTGTCTTTGCCAGAGGGGCTGATTACATAGACTTATTAAACACTCCCAGTTCTCATCATAGAGTTGAGTAGAAGCTTTCAGCTTTCCAAAATATGCAAACTGCACTGCAGCCTCTGGGTTCTTCATGCTCAGGAGACACTTGCAAAGAGACACAGCACCCTGGAGGATGTCCTTTTTGAAGCCAGTCAAATAAAATTAACAGCTCTAATAAGAAATAATAGGACAATTAATGCCCCATTTGCATTGACAACATGAAGATGTTTCTTCAGCTAAAATCTGACTTGTCTGTCTGCCTACTTACTGAATCAGTCAGGCAGTAAATTAGCCCACCATCAATTACATTTGACAAAGTTAGCACCATTTTGATGTGTTTGCAAGTGATGTGGAAAACATGTGGTGATGATTGGTCTATTTTAAATTTGTTGTGTCATAATGGTATATGTATAGATTCGTGATGTCAGCACAACCTAATTTTCAATCGTTTAATTTGTGGTGTTGTTGACATAAAAATTGTTCTGTGTATTTATGTATGTTTATATGTGAAATGTCTGTCTGTTTTTCAAGGTCTATTTGATTTATTGTAGAATTATGGTCAAAACTTCTACTCCTAAGTCAATCAATTTATCAAAATTATGGTCATACTGAGGAAGTATTGAAACCAACCTTTGTAAAGCTTTTCATTAGGAAATTAATCTAAACAATAGGGTTGGGTATTGTTTATGGTTATTTCGATACCGGTGCTAAATCAATACGCTTAAAACGGTGCCTGAACCAATACTTTTGAGCCACAAAATTATTGTGGATGATTCTAGAAAAAAAATTTATTTGACAAAAAATATTTTAATCATTTTAATTGAACAATATAATTAACCCTTTTTTAGAAAGTATACATCAATTCATGTTTTATTTATTTGAATTAAATTGCATTAATATATTCTTTTGATCATTTGTTTATTAGCATGAATTTAAGATTTGCATTATGCAATTAATTTCCATTAGCTTACTACTAACTTGTCGTCAAAATCAGGAAACACCTTGGGGCTTGTGACTAGGTTTACATTGGGCATAGGTAATCTAATAATTTGGCTTAATCTGAATAAGACAATAATATGATTATGGTCTTTACATGAGCTGCTTTTTGAATGTTTCTTTTATTATTCTGTTTTACATGTTATAGCGCATAATTTTGTTCACGTCATTGCGTCACTACACTATTCACGTTTCCTCCGGAGTTTCATGTAATTTCGGGTGTTTCATTTTTAATTTTTCAATTTTAAATGCAGTTTGTCAGTTTCACTTTCATTCAGCAACATATTGTTCATGCCTCGTGACAAACTGAGGTATTAGATAACAATATGAAGGACTGGTGGAAGAGATTGATTTAAGGGAAAGATTGTTTTAATGGAAATTGATATGGCACGCCGAATGGAAAGAAAAAGCCTTCGCATTTCATGACACGAGTGTCTGTGATCCTTTAAGGTAATCAAAAATTGCTCTTTACATGATAGACTCTTAATCAGAGGATTGTCTCAATCATATTAAAATCGGAGTATTGGTGTCCATGTAACCATGCTCAGTGAAAATGCCAGATGCTGTTGCAAGCTGTCAAAGACATTCCTCTGCCTTCAAGTTGATTCCATTTCCTCAAATGTTTCATTAAGTTTGACGTGTTTCCCCCTTTACACGTAACTTTTGTAAAGCATCTGCTGCACGTTGCTGAGTCAGAATCCTTGGTTGTGAAATACTGTATAGCCATACTTTAGAACGCTTAGTTTAAGCAAATTTGATGAACAGGGTCGTGCGTGTTGATGAATCTGAAGGGAGTCTCTCACTGGATGCGCTGTACTGCGCGTGTTGCCTACGTGCTTGCGTTTCCTAAGCAACAAGAATAAACACCTAACATCGCCGACAATGTCCATATCCCTCAACGTTGTTTAGAATTAATTGTTTAGAGATGGTGTGACACAACGTGTAGCTATGTGTGCCTTTGATGTACCCTTGATGCTTTTTACATCCTTGTCGCAGCACCAGTGGCACCGAAATTCATATGCTGATTCGGTTCAGTGCATACTGGTTGGTTTCAGTACCCAGCCCTACTTAATTCTTGGTTTGCTCTTTTGTATTTAAATTAATATTGTGGTGTGTACGTTGCTTTGTTTTCAAATATTTAAAAAATACATGTTTTAATTTCATTGTAATTTAAATTAGTCTGTAATTGTCTTCTGTAACACCTGACTGATTGCATCCAATCTGTACCTCAGTATGAAGACCACTGCATACAAGTTAGACTCAATCAATAGCATCTATGCGCTTGAAGTGAAGTTCTGTGGGTGAAATGTTAAATGTTTGCTCCATTGACTTCTTTTGAGAGCGTGTTTTTGTCAAGACATTTTGAAGGATGAGTCAGTTACTTTCTGTGGTAATTGACAGCATGCCACAGATGCTGTCGATGAAGCTTAAGTTGTGTTTAGCCCTGAACATCCCTTAAAACCCAGCCTGTTACACAGCTGCTGCGATTTTTATTTACTGCTGAAAGATTGTGTAGCATTGTAGTGTCTCATTTCCATATATTTTCCTCATATAGTCATTTTAATCTTGCTGGTTATTAGGGGCAGTGCCTTGGAGCAAGGATATGCTTTTCATTCCATGCACGTTGTTCTATTTTTCCAGAAATATCCTAAGTAGATTGGCGTAATATGTATGTAACAGACAGATTATCCACCCACAGAACTGTGTTTATGTTGTTGTTTTTTTTGATTGATGGATTTGGATGATGTATGCCATGCCACCTGGCCTCAAGCTGAACAAGTGGGCTGTAATCACCTCAGCCAGTGGTGCTGCATAGGAAACTCAAACGAACTGTGCCTAATGGTGGACTGATCACATCTGTTCTTGTAGGTTTTTTAAGCACTAAAGCTTATTTCCACCTACTGCACATGAATACTGTACATATTAGATTCATATGTACACATATGTTCACAGGTCCCCTTCTTGCTCATAATTAGTTTGGTTCCAAATTTTACTTGCTCTACCTGCCACATGTAAAATTGAAAATTTGCTCTTAATTTATTTAATTTGCCTTAAGCGTTCCATTTAGGAGAGTTTGATACTTCAGACGAACAAGCTGAAACTGGTCTTTAGAGATTGATAAAATGCAAGTCCAATGAATTTGGCACTTTGACAACATAAACAGGCTAAACGAAAATATTTATGATGATAAAATAAGTTGTTACAAAGCATAAATCGGAACATTAATTACAATAATTTTGAGATTCACTTTTCATAGGGAAAGAAATCTCATGCTTCAGACAGTCATGAACACGCTTAGAACATTTGCAGGGATATAAGATGCAAAGACTGATTGTTTTGCTTCACAAGAACTCGTTGTATTGTCAGGAGCCATGATTAATCATTTTGTTTTGGCCGTTTATGTTCTCAGTGTTTTTGACTTGCATTATGAATCCCCAAGGACCAAGGTTTCGTCTAAAAATCTTCTTTACCGTTCTACTGAAGATGAAAAAAAAACATCTTTCCCCAAGAGTTGATAAATGAACAGCAAATGTGTTTTTAGCTTTCTCATTTCTCATTTCCATATTTGATTACTTATGACGTATTTTTTTCAGGACATTTTTAGCACATACTGTAGCATCTTGTACAAGGTCAGCCAGTGTTTGGTGAGGGGAATAAGCTTTATATAAGTCTAAATAAACTGCTGAATGCAAATCCTAGATGTTTTAAGATGCGAAATATGAAATGTGACTTACAAATAAGTAGAAACTGTTAATAATTTGTTATGGTTTTACTGAATATTAAAGGTACTTTTTCATGTTTAGAAATAAATATACATGATCCATATTAAAGTAGCCAAAAAGCTTTTGCTAATTGGAATATATCATTACACAATAACATTCAGATCTCCAATCATTAACGAAATTTTCTTTATACTTTTACTTTCAGTCAGTTTTACTTTCAAAAGATTAGACCATGAATACTGCTATACAAGAAGAGTTTTGTGTACCAGTAGTTGTGTGATGTGCAGTGTATGCTAGGGCTGCACAATATATCATTTCAGCACCGATATCGCAGTGCACATCCGCAATAGATTACAATTATAGAATTATAGTTGACCAGGAGCTACAGAATTGTATTTAATCACTGTATTTATATGGAATTCATATTATTTATGCAAAAAACATTTCTTACTTAGAGTTTTTGTCTTGTTTCTGGCCCAAATATCTACATTTCAAAGCGAAAACAAGAATTTCACGTACCCCACTGGTAGATCATTTTCTTAAAACAAGAAAAAAAAAAACGATTATTTTTCACTTATTTCTTCTGACGGCAAAAACTAAATAATATTTTTACTTCGTCTTAGATTTTTCTTTTTGATATTTGGACGAAAATCAAGAGAAAAAGTCAAAAAAAGCATTTTTTTGCATTTTAATTATTCAATTTCTGTACCCTAATGTTGTTAGACTCCCCAGAAAACTGTCAAATAGTGCCATCTATTCTAAAAGCATCTCTTTAAACTGTATTCATATCACAATATTTATTACAGAAAAATAAAATATTGCAATAGCTGATTTTTCCTATATCGTGCAGCTCCAGTATGCAGTAGGCAAGAATGTTGTCAGCTGTGCTAGCAGAAGAGCTGATGTGTCGGGGAATGACTGTTTTTACTCATGTCCACTGTCCAAATGTGATCCTTTTGCTCAATATAACATTTGACTGGCATGGCCAGTCACACTGGGTCACACTGCAGTAGCCACATCCTGTCTTGAGCACTAGTTAGTAAGGTTTAGAGATGGCCCAACTGGCTATGGGAAGAAAATGGGATTCAGGGATTAAAATAAAATGTTTCAGACTCTTCCAGTTGTGGGACTGCAGTCTATTGTGACAGCAATGATTGGTGGTAACGAAATCGGTTTTGACCCCCTAGCCTTTCTGTCCAAGCCTTGCTGACCGAGCAAAGTTATTGATCATAAAAGGAAAACCGTATTTTCGTTTTTAAATTAGGCAAGGTCATTTTATTTTCAGCCCAATGTTTCATTTCCTGTCAAAGTTGATTCACACTTACTGAATCCGTTCATCCTGGGCATCAGCAATCTTGGATGGCTGGCAGATAAAAACAGCAGGATTATGACGACATGCTGAGCAAACACACTCAAGGCAGAACAAATATTGGATACACTCATACTCAGGGACACTGGCGGCTCCTAAATCAGCCCAAGATGCCATCTTTTCATTGCGAAGCTGCAGCCTTCTCTCCCCAGCAGCACGGCTTGATTTGTGATATTGCCGCAACTATCAGCCTCTGCTTTGTGTTAGATTTGTGCGGCAAACGACACTATCTCTCTCCGCTGTCTGATTTGTGCTGGAACAGTGCTGTAATTCGCTTATACCCCCGTATCACTCTCTGGGTTTGAAGGGCTTGATGGCAGGATCATTCTGTATTTCAAGCCTCACAGCGCCGTCATTAGCTGGATGTGCGCAGTGATGCTAAGTTATGAAATGTGTTCATTTCACAAGGATGAGTTTAGATTGATGTTAAGGCTGCGGCTTCATTCGGCACGTCTGACCTGCCCGTGGGTTGAGGAGATTTGAATGCAAATGTATATTTCACATCCCACTCAGTCTGTCGATCTGGCCAAGGGCCTGAAAGTTCTCCTTTCCTTCACGAGGCTAAATTGGCACAGCACTGCCCTCTGTTGGTGACTTCAGCTAATGCGCTTGTTAATGTCAATGTCTAAGGTAAAAAGTAGAGCTTCAGTTAATACCACTGTTTTTGCCTTCAAGCATAGCTCAGAATAAAGTCAAATGTTGTTGTTGTAGTTCTTGGCAAAGTGCTAATCTTTTTCCACAGGTTTTGGGCAGGTCTTTGATAGCGTTTGATTGAAGTGATAATTCTTCTTCCTTTTCAAGGCTTTGCTCAACACACAGAATAAACTCCGAACACTGGTTCCCAACTTCACCTTCAATCTTGGCTTCTCTGGGAAGTTCTACCATGCAGGTACGTGCTGTAATTTCACTCTCTCTCTTTCTCTCGTCTTTTCTGGTGTTGTCTTTTTATAGTTCTTCACATTTGTTCTCACTGCAGGAGAAGTCCTGATATTTAATGTACTTTTTTTCAGATTTATTTCTTTATTTAGCATTTCATTTTTGGTCAGTCCTTTTTTTGCTCCTATTAAGAATTGAGTCATTTTTAGTGTAATAAAATATTGTTGCATTTAGAAAAAAAAAACTTTCCGTTTAAAGTAATTTATTTCTGTGATGGCAAAGCAAATATTTTGTCAGTCATTTCTCTAGATATCAATGCCATATGAGGATTTAGGATTCATTCTAAAATGCTTTATACTCAAGGAATGTTTTTCCTTATTATAAATTTTGAAAGCGGTAATGTAATCTATTTTGTGGAATAATGGTTTTACAATGCATTTTTTCTTAATTCTCTAAAGCAGGGGTTCTCAATCTCTTTCACTTCGGGGCCCACTTCTTTCTCCATTCAATTTTTGAAGGCCCACCTGTCTGACATTTTCTTTAAAATGTTTGTATGAAATGTTCATTTAAACCTTTTATTTATTAATATATATATATATATATATACACATTTGTTGTGCCTTCTATTATTTTCTATTATCAGCATTTTATAAAAAAAAAAACATAATTTAAATTTAATTATAAAACTAAATCTATATTATATATTTAATTATCTACTATTAAATATCAACTATTCAAAAATATACAGACAAATGTAAAATACAGTTAAGTTATAGTAGTTGCAGATGCGATCATGAGGCTGTTTTTGCAGCAAGTTTGAAGTAATCAATCAGAGAACAGGAGAAAGTGCATTACTTCGATCATTTTAATTTAGCATATTAATAATGAAATCCAAAAATTATAGTATAATATTGAGAGTTAATTTTAAAATCTCGCAAGAGAGTTAAATTTAAAATCTCTTTTGGTTGAGAAATAAATCATTTACACTTTATTTGCACAGTCCAAAGACATGTGGTATAGGTGAATTGGGTAGGCTAAAATTGTCCGTTGTGAATGTGTGGATGTTTCCCAGAGATGGGTTGTGGCTAAAAGAGCATCCGCTGCGTAAAAACGTGCTGGATAAGTTGGCGGTTCATTCCGCTGTGGCGACCCCAGATTAATAAAGGGACTAAGCCGAAAAGAAAATGAATAAATGAATGAATGATTTAAGAAGTCATTTTTAATAAAACTTAATAAAGATTAAAATAAAAATCTACTGACACCAGATGTTTGAACGGTATTGTTTAAGTAAAAACAATAGATTTAACCTCTCTTACAAAGTATTTAATACATTTTCTTTCTAATCATTCTACAAAATGTAACCCATCTAAAATGCATTGGCAAAACCAAACAAACAGTCTTTATAAAGCTTTTAGACCCAAATATATTTACTGTTAAGCTTCAACAAAATGCACCTGTGTATTTGCAGGTACAGAAGAGGAGGATGAAGGAGATGACATGCTGCTGCAGCACCGGCATGAGTTCTGGTGGTTTCCACACATGTGGAGTCACATGCAGCCTCACCTCTTTCACAATGTCAGCGTGTTGGCAGAGCAAATGAGGCTCAACATGCAGTTTGCACAGGTTAGTTGCTACTATTGATTGAAATGCCACTAGCAGTGCCGAATGGAATTACAGTCCTAATGTTAACAAAAAGGTGTCCCAGACTCTACCTTTATTTGGTCAAACAGGTGATTCTGTTTTTTATAAATTCAATGTTTTGAAAGGATGTGCCCTTTTCATCTACAAAAGATTTAAATATTAAGCTTAGATAGACAAAGAAATGAGTTTCTTCAATCTTTTCGGTATTAGTTCATTTTCTCATTTATTTTGTTCCTACACGGAAGCACGCTTTGTTCCTTCATCATTGTGTTACTATTTACAGCCATTATTGCTGCTGTCGCAGAGGTGTGGGTATCGATCCACTGCCCCGCCAGCTTTATCTCATGTTGGTATTTCATTATAGATCTGTATTAGCACTTTTTCATTGGATCGGTAGGATTCTCTTTGACCTTGACTCGGTGTGCATCCGCTGAGAAGATTGTGAATTTGGCCTGTTGATGCGAGCCCTACCCGGTGTAATGATGGTCATTGGAGTGGGATATGGACCGCAGGCAGACAGACAGAGAGAGAAGGAGCGCGTTGTGAATACTAACCAGCCCTTTCCTCATCTCGCTAATCCCTCTGTCACATCCTGTCTTTAGAGCCGACACTGACATATGCCTTCTCCTGCTCCCCGCTCAATGGAGAAGACACCGCTCCTTCATCAAGGTTTAATGAGCCTGCAAAGGGCCGTCCTTAGCCGGGGCTTACGGATCTCTCAGTTTGTGCTCCCACACACACACACACAAGTGGGAAAAAACACACGTGTGGAACTCTTAAAGTGGCACCTTGGACTTGAAGTAAAGCCCCCTGCTCATTTGAGGATGTGTTTTTCTGCCACCCTCCTGTGGCTTTCAAAATAACTACGCCTCTTGACACACCGAGTTAGATTTTTCTTCCGCAGAGAAGCATAATCAAAAGCTTCTCGCTCGTGTACGCCCTGATGACACATCTTGTTAGCAGCATCTCTAATGCATCTCGTATTGACTTTTCTCTTCTGTTCTACTCCCGTTTGCCTTATAAGTCTTGGCAGTGCAATTGTGAGTGAATTCCATGTGGCGAATGGCTTTTTGATTGATCATCTTGAGCGATTGTTCGTCTCTTGCTGTTTCAGGAGCATGGTATACCCACAGACATGGGGTACGCTGTTGCGCCACACCATTCAGGGGTGTATCCTGTGCACAGCCAGCTGTATGAGGCCTGGAAGAGCATATGGGGGATCACGGTGACCAGCACAGAAGAGTATCCACACCTAAGACCGGCACGCCATCGCAGGGGCTTCATACATCGTGATATAAAGGTAAAGCATGCCACTTCATTGTAAACCCAATAAACTGGTGTAAAAAGTAAATGAAGAATAATTTAATGTTCACATTCTGTATTCATTCACAGCATCCAGTTTTTTTTATCACAGAATCTCTAACAGTCATATACCATTATATTCCTATTTTAGAAAATACAATCAAAGGCTGTCAAATGATGATATATTTATTTTAGGGATGCTCATTTTGGTTAATTTTGCCAACCGACAACTGCCGCTCGTTAACCGAATATTAATTGTTAACTGGTCAGATTCATTGTAAATTATGATTTAATTTTAAAAAATGATGGGACTATTTTGTGTCTGGCACATTAAATGTTGCATTTTAAAATACTGATTTATTTAAAAATGCGAACATATTAACATCAGAACATAACAACAGAGCATCTTCACGCACATGCAGTGTTTCCAACAGTATAGAAAAAAAAGAATAGGCTAAATAAAAAAGAATAAAACAAATAGTTCTGTCCTTGATATTTTTCACTTAAATGACAAATTTAGATTACAAAGCAAAAACACTGACTGAATCCTTTTTAAGAGCCAACATAGGCTGTTTTTTTCCCCATCGTATGTTTGTTTTTTTTCTTAAAAATATCAGACTACTGTACCTTAAATCAATTTCTCCATGAAAAATATGCAATTAATGCTCCCTGTTATTCTTATATCACAAACCTCTGTCAACATTTTTAAGCAGTCATTATTTTAAAGATTATGTCTTGAGCGTCAGGTTTTACCTTAGAGCTTGTGTGCTTTTATTTCCTCTCTCACTCGCTGTTCATGTGCGCATGCTGCATGTGATGAAGGACAATGACAAGGCTCATATGTTGACTTTTTGTAAAGTATAGGCTACTTATAGCGTATAACTATTTTGTTGTTTGCATATGATATTGCATTCATTTGCATACATGTTTTAAAAGTTATGAAATAAAAATCTTTGTTTGGTGCGGAGTTATCATAATGCAAAAATCAAGAAAATCTTTGGATTTGTTTGATTCGTAGATTAGATGTAGATCTATGATATTTAGATGTAGGCTATTTTAAAAAGAGATATTTTATAAGAACTATTAATAACTGTAATTTTCCAAATGGAAAAAAGGTTGGTTTGTTGGTTGTACACTAAATCATCACAGCTATAGCCTATTTGTTGTGTTTATGAGCATGTACTGATTGAGAGAAAATCCTGATGCTCCAACTTGGGGCCAGCTTATTTCCAAAGCAGCACACATTTCAGAAAGTTTTGTTTTAAGGCTTCTTTCTGCAATTGTGCAAATAAACAGAGGTGTTTATGACGCGAATCCAGGACTGAGGCAGTCAGCATCAGCGCTGGTTTGGCATCAACTCATCTGTGTCAAACTGTGACCAGCAATAATATCCTACTTTCATTTTTTTGGCAAAATATGTCTGTAGGCATGTGTGGTTGCATGTGTTGCCATCTTGTTAGTTAAAAAAATGTGCATAATATAATATAATGCAGCCAAACTTAAAAAAAATTATATATATATATATATATATATATATATATATATATATATATATATATATATATATATATATATATATATATATATATACACTTTTTTATGGTTTAACTGATAGATTTTTGACTGATAACTGATAAGTGTTTAGATTTTTATTATTTAAAATATAGGTTATTTAGAAGATTCTTGCTCACAAAGTCAAAAAATGTTGATAGAAAACCCAGTAAAACAGTAATATTTTGAAATTATTTCAATATTATTCAAATATATTATTAAATATTATAAAATATTATTAATACGATTTTAATATGAACATTTATTGCAGAAATGGCAAAGGTGAATATTCCATGATTCCATGGCGCAAATAACCTAGTGCCAAACCAGATTTGGATTATTATCAGTGTTGACAATTATTCTACTGCTTAATATTTTTGTGAAAATGATAATGATATCATTTTTTAATGAATAGAAAGTACATTTTGCTATTAAATTTCTATTGTGTCATTAAAGATGCTTTTGCTGTCATTTTTGATCAGTTTATTGCCTCCATGTTGAGAATCAAAATCCTACTAATCCCAAACCTTTGAACAGTACTGTGATTTGTTTTCACGTTGCATTTTTGGCCTTTATTGGCTTAATTCATAAAACATGAGCAGAACAATTTTAGTCTTGCATTATTCAATTCAATGCAGTGGTTTATCTAATAACTATGAATTCTAAAGAATTTGAGGTTTGTATTTCATAAATGAATCCCAGGGTTTTATGACTTAATCCCAGTTATTGTAGCCTGAGCCTAAACTGCACCCCCCATCATCAGATGAAATGACTAATATCTGTTTAGCTCCTTTCTTTTTTTCGAGCAGTTTCTGGAGTATGTATGAACAATAGCTGAAGCAGAATTGAGTGCTGTCTATACAGTTTCTAACCGTCTTCTGTCTGCAGGTGTTGCCCAGGCAGACATGTGGCCTTTTTACACACACTATCTTCTATAATGAGTACCCAGGAGGTTCGCGAGAGCTGGACAAGAGCATTCGTGGCGGAGAGCTGTTTCTCACTGTCCTCCTAAACCCTGTGAGTTGTACTTTTGCTCTTTCCCCTCAGTGTTTGTGCTCGTGTGTGTGTGTTTAGTGAATGGTATTGAGTATATTATTCTTTGTGTGTGTGTTTGTTTATGTGTCCCGAACTCTTAACTGGTGACAGAGTCCTGGCCTTGCACTTGTTTGTGTTCAGCCTTATCCCCTCAAGTGTTTGCTAGAGCAGCAGCTGGAAACATAAACTAGATTATGATCTTCATAGTGAAACTAGTAGCCGTTTCTACAGCTTTCCTTTAAAAACATCAACATTAGCTTAAATGTAAAATAAGCACGTTTCCTCTCTCAGATCAGCATCTTTATGACTCACCTGTCTAACTATGGAAATGATCGGCTCGGCCTCTACACCTTTGAGTCTCTGGTGAAGTTTGTGCAGTGCTGGACAAACCTACAGCTACAGACTCTGCCTCCAATGGAACTAGCCGAGAAATACTTCCAGATCTTTCCAGAGGAGATGGACCCACTCTGGCAGGTAATAGAGGATCACTGTTTATCTTTATTTTCCAGTCAAATCAACACTTCTCCAAAACGATACCAAGAGTGCTCGATTTTGTTTCTGCATTGATCTTGCAAAACTGGGCTGAGTGGGTTTGTGTGAGAATCAGAACATTGTGCTTTTACAGTTTTTCATCTTCGAATGAAACCTACAATGTCAGACAGCAAATTTTAAAACACATCTGAGGCCTGCTGCACAAAACTAGTTAAACTCCAGGTTGCAGTGTTGGGTTTTGGGTTGAAAAATTCTTAGAACTTGCAGTAAACAGCCAATCAAACAACACACGAGAGAGTCAGTTAAGTCAGTTCTTACAAGAGAGTCAGCACAATTCACTGTTCTGTTGAAGATCAAGAGATATTATAATCAGAATTATAAAAAATTGGAACATATATAGTACAAGGCAAAAAGGATCACTGCTAATGCCATGAGAATTTGAGAAGACTACTTATAAGGAAATAATTATTATATCAATGCAAATCAATCATTTATTTTAACAATGTAGGTTCACAAACCGCTCATAACACAGTAATTTAAGAATGTTATAAATTAAAATTAAATAATATGTTAATATTTGAATGTAAACACTAAAGGCATTAGTAAAATTAGTGTAAAGGCATTCGTAATATTAATTGACAAGTCAAAATCATTTTATTATATAATATAACGTATAAATAATTATAATTTATATATTAGGCTTCTAAAAATTAATTAGCAACAATTTTTTGTAAAAAAAAACAAAAATAGTTTGTAGCAAAAAAGATGGAAAGGGACCATTTTGATTTATTTATACTGTAACAAGATAATAGATGGACCGGGACCGTTTGGATTTATTTATGCTTTACCAAGATGATAGAAATGGCGTAATCTGTCATTTTTGTTTTAGATTTTCATTAGGAATACAGTAGGCTGTTCTTGAATATACTGTATTGCTTTGTCTTCTGGGTATATTTCACCTTCATAAACCTAGAATCATTCATTGTAAATGTAACGTTAGAATATTCTCAATTGATTTTGAACTTGCTTGTCACATTTAAAAAAAAAAAAAATGTGAAAACCTTTGACCAAAAAAGCTTCTAAAACTTTTGAATGCATTATGGTATTATATATATAAAATATAGTTTTCCTTTCTTTTTTTGGATAATAAAATATGCTGTTCTGTGTTTTTTTTTTTCTTTCGATGTGATGCTGTCTTTAGTATGTGGCCTGAGAAATGTGTAAAGATTGTTATATTTCTATCTTGCAATACATGTGAATTATCCCTTTAAGATATTTAAACAATAGAAAACACAACATATATTCCAGAAAATACGGTAATGATCATTTAAAAACATAATAATGAACAAATCTAATTGTACTGATCAAACAGTGTGAGAATGCTTCCTTCATCTTTTCACCCATTCAGAACCCCTGCCATGACAAGAGACATAAAGACATCTGGTCCAAAGAGAAGACCTGTGATCGACTGCCCAAATTTCTGGTTGTTGGCCCACAGAAAACAGGTCAGTCTTATCATTTCCAGACTCAAAGACTAAAATCTTTAGCAATTTAAACAAATAAGTAATTGCTTGGCCCCAAACACCAAACATAGAGCTTTTTTTCTCCCACACAGGTACTACAGCTTTGCACTCCTTCCTAACCCTTCACCCTGCCATCACCAGCAACTTCCCCAGTCCAGTCACCTTTGAGGAGATCCAGTTCTTCAACGGGCCCAATTACCACAACGGCATTGACTGGTAATATACACAGCACTGCTTTGCCTCTCCCAGAAGATGAAGCAGACACAAACCATTACTCATAATAAATTTGTTTCACCACTCCACTTTATTATATCTTTAACACTGTCTAAGTTTCATATCGATATCCTAATAGATCCATTACTTAGCTACAGGACATTTTAATAGCGAGACATCATTTATAGTATCTTGTAATGGAAAACTAATCCCAGTTTATTTGAAAGTAAAACCGTTCTGACTGTTGCCTCTTGAAGCATATTTTCAGGTACAGAGCGTCTTAATCTCTCGCAGGTACATGGACTTCTTTCCCTTCCCCTCAAATGTCAGCACAGACTTCATGTTTGAGAAAAGTGCCAACTACTTTGACTCAGAGGTGGCTCCAAATAGAGCTGCCGCCTTACTGCCCAGAGCCAAGATCATAGCAGTGCTCATCAACCCAGCCGACAGAGCTTACTCGTGGTATCAGGTACTCCACAACAGCTTTCTCTCACTTTGAGCCGTGATTGGTGTAATAGTCTAGCATTGCAATCATTTAAAGTTCCAGTTGTTAGCTATTTTTTTGAATGAAGTGGCACTTAGAAAATATCCCCATTATCTGACACAAAGCACTGAATTACATGTCTTTGTGGCAGCTGTAGATTTTTGCCTCGCTTTCTTTCTGTCAGTTATTTTGTGCATGAATGCCGTAACTATAAAAGAGCAGAAGGAAGTCTTTTTTTATTTATTTTTTTGCAAGCTTTCTAGAGTTTATCTTGACCGTGAATCTGCCTCCACCCTTCTCTTTCACCATGGAACTGATGACATGGTGTGTGTTTTATGTCTTGTCAGCATCAGCGAGCACACCAGGACCCCGCTGCTATAAACCACACTTTCCATGAGGTGGTAACAGCAGGTCCCTCTGCATCTAAAGAGCTGCTGACCCTTCAGAACCGCAGCCTTAATCCCGGGACTTACGCCGCACATCTAGAGCACTGGCTCGTGCACTTCCAGGCCAGACAGGTAGTGCTTCTATCTGTGGGGTTTTCATTTTGTTGAGTAGCCATTGAAGGTTTTGTTAGTTTTGTTTGATCAAAGAGCATAGAATCACCAAGAGGTGACACTCAAGTGCAATTTGGGAAACAGCCACTAGATGGTGCGGCGGCCATTTTGGAATGAAAATTCCAATAGAACAACAGCATATTATAAGTCTGTAAAATAAACTATTAAAAGTGCTGATGATTGTGATTGTAAGTGTTGTATCGTCGTCTTTCAGCTTGTATCTCAGCTTTTATGTGCTTTTTAAATAAATAAATAAATAAATAAAAAAACAAAGCAGCTGCTTGCCATCGCGACATCAATAAGATCCTATGGACAGCCCACCGCTTTCACTCCAAAATGGCGGAATCCGGGGCTGTTGCTGGGCGCTGCTGTTGCAATGTAACGTTCTATAGAGTGTTGCCTATTGGTCATTCTAAGCTCTTTGGTTTGATTTAGATTTTAGTTTTATATTTTGTTTTTATTTGAATATTATGCTTCATCAGATATGGCAATTTGGTTTTCAGCTCATTTATTTGTTTTAGTTTCAGTTATTTATTAATTACAGTTATTATTAATTATTTAAGCATCTAGCTGAAATGAAGTCTGTTTTATAGATACCAATCATAGGGGTGTAAGAACTCACTCGTAAATTTTTAGAAAGCGAGCGGGATATTTATATTTGTTTATTTGCTATGAATGCCCATGTTCTGTGCATGTACTTGATTTTTTTAAAGGTACAGTTTATATATCTGACTGTTTGTCTGTATTAAAAGACAAAATTGTATTACAAATAATACATAAATATGTTTATACATTTTAACATAAGAATTGTTGTGCTGTGAAGTAAAATATACTACTTTACATGGAAAGCATCGTCAATCCACCGTGATATCAAATTGAACCAAATCGATGGCATGATAAACGTAACCAAGCTGTGAGACCAGTGTAGGTTCACACTACTAATATATATATATACACCCTGCTGTTTCTTGTCTGGTTATTTTTTTTTATCTAATTTTGGATGTATCGAGTGATTCTTGATATTTTATTCAGATTTGAAATGGGCTGCTTTAAATGTGGTTTACACTTTGCTTTACATGGTAATAAGCAGAAATGACATTTATATAATCTGCACTATGTAAATTACTCACAAATTATAGTCTTTTACTATTTACAAATTACATGATAAAAATTGTGCTCTGCAGCAATCTAGATTTGTGATTTTAGGCAATTTAGGCTCTTGGATTACTTTTAAATTACTTTTGACTTGACTTCGTTTTCTGTGTTTTTTTTTTTCAAGCCTAAAAGGTAAAAGCATATGTTGCAAATTGATTTATATGAGGCGTACAAGGTCAATTATGTTGCGTGAATATTCTGTTATACAGTATAAAACTTATTAGAAAGAAAAATAGTGATGTGAATCAATAAATGATAAATAATGTACTTCCATTGTGTGATTTATAATCATGTAATCTAAAAAAATGTCTTATTATGAGCGTTTTAAAAGGTGTTATATTCTGATTATAAGGACTGAATGTTTGGTATCTGATAATGCAATCCAGATAACAGGGAATCAGTTATTAACCAGCACTTGCCTGTTGCATTTGTGTCCAAATGATTATTTACTTTTAAAAATGTTTTTTTTTTTTTTTGGTTGCACTTTATTTTAGGGTGTCGTGTTACTAAATTTAACTACTTAGTAATATAAATTAATTCTATATACTGTGTAGTTAGGGTTAGAATGCAGTTTAAATTTAGGGTTAGTTGAATGTTAATTAAACATAATTATAACGCATTATTAATTGTAAGTACACGGGACATGTGTGACAAGGACATAGGTCTCAAACTCAATTCCTGGAGGGCCGCGGCTCCGCATAGTTTGCTCCAACTAGAGGTGTGAACCTACATTGGTCTCAGAGTTCGGTTACGTTACATTTATGATGCCATCGATTCGGTTCAATTCGATATCTTGGTGCATCACGGTGCATTGACGATGCTTTCCATACACAATTTTATATTTTCCTTAGCAACACAATAATTCTTGTAATAATATGTATAATTTATAAATATATGTATATGTTATTTGTAATACAATTTTACTGTACAATAATACAAGAAGGAAGATATATGAACTGTACTTTTAATTTTGCCTGCTGAAAGAAAACACTCTTTTTGAATGCATCAAACAAAAATCAAGTACATGCACAGAACAAAATGAGCATTTATATCAAATAAACAAATGTGAATATTATCCGGTTTGCTTTTTGAGTGTTGTTGAGTTTTTAAACGACTGATTGGTCACACACTCAACAGTAAGGGCTGTGATTGGATCTTACACTCAGCGCGGCTCTGGCGCTGTTCAGCAAACAATGACACAGACACTGATGTTAAACTGCCGCGGCGATCAGCTGATCCAATATTATCATTATAGTCTGTATCCACAAGTAACGTTATTGTTGTAACAGCTGAGAGAGGAGATAAAACATTACCTCACGAACATGCCAAAAGGTCAAAGGGGCCCCTAAGAGGGAGAGAAAGAGAGAGTTTACAGCTTTCATTTTTTCCTAGCTAGGTTCTGATGTACTTCAGGGTCAGTGATAGACTGTCCAGCAAACTCACAAGCAGTGAATTGTGCACAGTTATCTGCTTTTAAATTGTTGGAGCGTTTTAATTACTCGTGGTTGCCTCCCTCGTAGTAAGCTACCGCCATATAAGGCATATGAGATAAATGACGTCAGTACATAATAACCGGTTGTGATTATTACTGAACCGATACCGAATTATCCGCATCTGCACTGCGGTGCATCGAAGAAACATTTTGACACCCCTATCTTCAGCCCTAATCAAACACAACTGATTCAACTAATCAAGGTGTTCAATCAAGACTACTAGACACTATCAAGCACGTGTGACTTGGAGGTGGTTGGAAGTAAACTGTCGCAACCCTCTAGGAATTGAGTTAGAGACCATTGCTTTAAAATAAAGTGTTATTGTTTTGTTTTTTTAACAAAGCAATAGTAATCCCAAAATAAAATAATGATTATTGTTTGTTTTCTGCACATCAGCTTCATATAGTCGATGGCACCCTGCTCCGCTCCAACCCAGTTTTGGTGATGGACGGCATCCAGCGCTTTTTGGGGATCACCCCAATCTTCAACTACACACAGGCCCTTGTGTGAGTCCCGCTGTTGCTCATCTCCTTGCTCTATTATTGAACCTTCATTAATGTATGCAGATTTGAAAATCATCTGAACATGTCTCTTTTTCTCTCTTTGTCTCTCGTATAAACCTGCGTGTTGCAGCTTTGATGAGGGTAAAGGATTCTGGTGTCAGAGGCTGGAAGGTGGACGTCCGAAGTGTCTGGGGAAGAGTAAAGGCAGAAAATATCCTGAAATGGCCCCTGAGGTAGATGATAGGCTCATTTCGTCTCTCCTCTCTCATAAAGCATGCTCTCTCTGTCGTTCTGAGCGACGCCGGTGGCAAGGACATGCCGTTATAGACGTGTGAGAAGTGATGGGCTCGACCTCACACTGATCAGATCGCCATGGGTGCTGTACATCACTAGATAGCTTTCAACTAGTGGAATATAACAATCATTATTTTTGTTGCTAACAGATTGAAACGACACCGGGTCAGTCATGACGTTTACAGTTTTTACTGCTTTTCACAAAACTTTGACTTTGTCTGGTGCATAACCAACAATTACAGTCAAAATAGCTGAGTGGAATACAAAAGCACATCCTGTCTCAATGACCTCTTGGCCATTTACTGGTAGATCTGTGTCATGTTTTACTTCGTTACTTTATGAAACAAATAAAATATGAAAAATAGCATAGTGAAAAGAAAAAAAGGGGGGAAAATAACAATAAGGAGAGAATATGAAGTTCACATGAAGCATCAGTTAAATTGATTAGCTGATTCCTCTACATGAATCTTTTGTGATTTTTATAAATAATAACAACAGCAACAGTTAGTATTATTATTGTTGTATGATTTATAGTAATTAATTTATGAAAGTTTTATTAATAATAACAATAGCCCAACAGTTTCTCATTGTTTAAATTATAATAATTTAATTATAATATGATTCATATAAGAAAGTACTAATCATTTCTAATGGTGAAAACATATTCATATAATAACAATAATAATAAATAATAATATGATATTAATAGTATTTATTTGTTTATTTGGCAGGGACAGTGTGCATTAATTAGCATTGCTGCAAATGCACCGGAATTATTCATTCATTCATTAATTCATTCATTCATTTTCTTTTCTTCCCTTTATTAATCCGGGGTCGCCACAGCGGAATGAACCGCCAACTTATCCAGCACATGTTTTATGGAGCGGATGCCCTTCCAGCTGCAACCCATCTCTGGGAAACATCTATACAGACTCATTCACACTCATACACTACGGACAATTTAGCCTACCCAATTCACCTGTACCGCATGTCTTTGGACTTGTGGGGGAAACCGGAGCACCCGGAGGAAACCCACGGGGAGAACATGCAAACTCCACACAGAAATGCCTACTGACCCAGCCAGGACTCGAACCAGCGACCTTCTTGCTGTGAGGCGATTGTGTTACCCACTGCGCCACTGTGTCGTCTATATTAATATTGTGCCGTATAATATGATACTAAAATCTTAGCAGATATCATACTAATATAATATCAAAAAGCACATTTGATAAATGATAATAAACTCAAAATGGTGGGGGGTCATTGCACTGACTGACAACTCATAGGAGGGTCATTTTAACATTCAAGCACAAGTAGAAAGTGCAAACCTGATTTGTAATTGATGCATATTAGGATTTATATTTCAAGCATTACTTGTTGCTAGTGCTAAGGTAAATCAGCATGTTCACAGCTGCTGAAATATATCTTTGGCTCTTGCAGCATGTAAACCATGAAGAAGTGTTTGTACAACAAAATGCATGCGGTATAAAACTGATAATAATCGACTGACCCTTAATTATTCACAAAAATAGAGCTTGAGTAAAAATAGAGCACTTATGAACAGTTTTCCAAGGTTACTACATTGAAATCAGCCACAGAAAGAAACTGCATGCATGTTACTCTTGACTACATACACTGAGAGAAACCCAAAGTAAAACTAAACTATAGTGGAGTAACTTAAATGTCTAGTAGGTGGTAGGTTAAACCACAAGTGGCTATATATACAGCTGAAGTCAGAATTATTAGCCCCCTGAATTATTAGCCTCCCTGTTTATTTTTTTTCTTCAATTTCTGTATAATGGAGAGAACACATTTCTGAACATAATAGTTTTAATAACTCATTTATTTTACCTTTGTCATGATGACAGTAAATATTATTTTACTAGATATGTTTCAAGACACTTCTATTGAGCTTAAAATGACATTTAAAGGTTTAACTAGGTTAATTAGGTTAACTAGGCGGGTTAGGGTAATTAGGCAAGTTATTGTGTAACGATAGTTCGCAATATAGTATCGAAAAATATATAGTTTAAAGGGGCTAATAATTTTGACCTTAAAACGGCTTTTAAAAAATTAAAAACTGCTTTAATTCTAGTCGAAATAAAACAAATAAGAATTTCTTCAGAAGAAAAAACATTATCAGACATACTGTGAAAATTTCCTGGCTCTGTTAAACATCATTTGGGAAATATTTAAAAAATTAAAAAATAAAAAGGGGCTAATAATTCGTTTATATATATATATATATATATATATATATATATATATATATATATATATATATATATATATATATATATATATATAAATATATATATATATAAATAATTATTTTTTTCTGGGTTTTCACCTTTAATTGATAGGACAGTAGAGAGTATTGACAGGAAAGTGTGGGGAGCTGAGACAGGGGAAGGTTCAGCATAGGACCACGAGGCAGGAATCGAACTCGGGTTGGCGTGAGCACCGGAGAGTGCATGTGTTGACGCACTAACCACTACACCACTGGAACCGACTAGGGGGCTGTACAGTTCTGACTTCAACTGTATATTTGGGGGATCGAATCATTTTCGGGCCAAAGGAGCAGTTTGAGACCCCTTCATTAAAGCAAAGGCACTCAGAAATGTTCTCTGATTTGCAGGCTTTCTTAAACCGCTGTTTGTGTGTGTGTCTCTCTCTCTCTCTTCCAGACTCGTGCCTTCCTGACGGAGTATTACCGGGAGCACAACCTGGAGCTGCTGCGGCTGCTGAATCGGCTGGGTCAGGCGTTACCCTCCTGGCTCAGAGAAGAGCTCCAGAGCACCAGCTGGAGCTGAGAGGACGTCCAGTATCTGAACGCCTGAAAAACCCTGTCCCCTCACTACAGAGGTACCAAAACCACTCTTCAAATCCATAGTAGCAGACGAAATGGCTGACGGCTACGAGTGGACTGCAAACCTCAGCCTCTCGCTGCTGCCGAGGTGCTCACATGACACGACGAAGACGAGGGAATGCTGAGAAATGTAGTCCCTCCTCTTCTCTTAATGAGGAGACCTGCGAATCAGGACCAGAATGCACTAGCGGTGTGGACAAGCATGTATTTACTGGTGACTTAAAACTAAAACACACAAAGTCTAGCCTTGCTCATCTCGTCTGAGGAATGATTGTAAAACATTGTACATTTAAAAGCGTTGTATATTTTGGGTCCGGGCGGGTGGGATTGTAGAGAATAGACAGCGTTTGTGTACAGCCAGAGCTCTGTTTGAGTAGGACGTTAAGATGACGTGAGAAACCCAACAGCTCTTCTCCTCTCCGCACGCACAAACGCACAAAGCTGGATCACAAACCAAACGGTCAGAACGTATATGCAATTGAGGGAGCATCTGTACATGTCTGAATCCAGTGGAAAGCTTTTAATTCAAGTGTCTTATCAGGTGTTTCCCTGTATTTCTCCTAACCATGCACTTTCCTTTACACTACACACACTGATGTGTGGAAGTCGATGCAGGCGCTGTGGCAGATGTGTGTTGTATGTCAGGAGCTGTGAAAGCAGGAGAGGAGAAGGGCTGAGCTGGGCTTTGTAAACTGTCCTACACAAGGAGAGGCATCTGTTTTGTCCTTTTTTTGTAAAAAAAAATGTATTTTAAAAAAACTCAACGCTGTATTATCTCTAATAAACTCTTAGAGAGGTTGGATATGTTTGTGTCACTCATTTGATCTGGATTTTGGGTAGCACTTTATAATAACTGCACTATGAATCATTAATATTTACCTTCGGCCCACTAGCCTCAATCAAGCTTGGGTTTTGTCCCTTAATAAGAAATAAGATTTGGGGACCCCTGCTCTAAAAGGATTATCAGCATTCAGGCATAAGAACTGTTTATAACTTTAGTAAACTTTAATAAAGAATCATTTTATTGAGCTATTTTTATTATTTAATTACTGTACCGGAATACTGTTGGAAAATGAAACACTGTTTATTTCAGTTGTATCTTTTTTATTTATCTATGCTTGTAGAATGTTTATTATATTTTCATGCAGACACACTCCCCTACAGAATCATCCCAGTCAATCTAAAACGATCAGTTCTTTCTAAATAGATATTCAAGTCATTTGGTGAAATTGTATTTATATCACAGAATAACAATTTACCGCATCGTTACATGTTTCGCTAATAATAAACAAAATACGAGAACACTTATAATAATATTATATATACAGTTGAAGTCAGAATTATTAGCCCCCCTGTTTATTCAGGTAAGGGTAATTAGGCAAGTTATTGTAAAATTATGGTTTGTTCTGTAGACAATCAAAAATATATACATTTACATTTACATTTAGTCATTTAGCAGATGCTTTTATCCAAAGCAACTTACAAATGAGGACAAGGAAAGTGGAGACTAAATAGTTGAGTTTTTAGTCGTTTCTTGAAGACAGCAAGTGACTCTGCTGTTCTGATGCAGTTAGGGAGTTCATTCCACCAACTGGGCAGATTGAATGCGAGAGTTCGGGAAAGTGATTTCTTCCCTCTTAGGGATGGAACCACGAGGCGACGTTCATTCACAGAACGCAAAAAAAGGGGCTTAAAGGGGCTGATAATTTTGACCTTATAATAATGTTTTTTTAAACAATTTAAAACTGCTTTTATTCTAGCTGAAATAAAACAAATAAGATTTTCTCCAGAAGAAAAAATATTATCAGACATACTGTAAAAATGTCCTTGCTCTGTTAAACATCATTTGGGAAATATTTAAAGAAAGTAAAGAAAAAAAATTTAAGGGGGACCAATAATTCTGACTTTAACTATAGAGGACAATGACTTGTTCTAATTGTTGTCATTTATAAGGGATTTGTAAAGCACAAATACTCCTCACTTTAGATTAGGTCACACAACAGGATGAAGTTAACTTAAGTTAACTAAAGCATTTCTTAACATTTCTTAACAACAATAATAAGATATATAAATGTTAATTTGAATAGTTTATTAATCATTTACTTACTCATTCTGAATGATCTTATAAAACCACTCTTCTTAAATGCCTGGTTTGTAAATAATGCAATAGTTAATTTAGTGAAAAAAATTAATTATTAACGAAGTATGAAAACACAGTCGTTAAGTACATTATACATGTGCATATGTCAAGAATACAACATTTCTAGCTGTATTTTTAAACCGCTTACTAACATCTATTAATGTAGAGTTAATGCTTAACTAATAATCAATGAACTATTGGCTAATGCTTGATAAATGATTTATAGTGTGTAATTATTATAAGTGTTCTCGTATTTAGTTTATTATTAGCGCTGCATGATATTGAAAAAATGTAACGATGCGGTAAATTGTTATTCTGCGATATAAATACAATTTCACCAGATGACTTGAATATCTATTTGGAAAGAACTGATCGTTTGAGATTGACTGGGATGATTCTGTAGGGGAGTGTGTCTGCATAAAATATAATAAACATTCTACAAGCATAGATAAATGCAGTAAAAAAAATCTAACAGTATTCCGGTACAGTAATTAAATAATAAAAATAGCTCAATAAAATGAGTCTTTACTAAAGTTATAAACAGTACAAGTTCTTATGCCTGAATGCTTTTAAAATCACTTTAGAGCAGGGGTGCCCAAACGTTTTCTTATGATGGTCCAAAAACCAAACTTGATTGAGGATAGTAAGCCAAAGGTAAATATCGTTGCCATGGGTAATGTTCTGATTTATTTAATAATGTTTAAAAATGGCTAGAAAACATTGTTTTATATTAACATACAGTATATTTTTTACATTTTATAATGAATTTGTTACACCAAAACTCGCCGATGTCTTCTGCATAGTGCTCTATCTGCTGAGTGACAGTATTTACATTAGTTAAAAATCTGATTCATTTATCATGTTTATTAAAAACATTTCATTTCAGTTTGCTTTATTGTAGCTCAGCAATAAAGCAAACAAAAAAGGTTACGTCAAATTAGAAATGATTATCTATCAAATTAGAAAAACGATATCTGTGTTAGGGTGGTGCAGTAGGTAGTGCTGTCGCCTCACAGCAAGAAGGTCGCTGGTTCGAGCCTCGGCTGGGTCAGTTGGCATTTCTGTGTGGAGTTTGCATGTTGTCCCTGCGTTCGTGTGGGTTTCCTCCAGGTGCTCTGGTTTCCTCCACAGTCCAAAGACATGTGGTACAGGTGAATTGGGCAGGCAAAATCGTCCGTACTGTATGAGTGTGAATGGAGCAGCTGGTAGGGCATCCGCTGCTTAAAACAAATGCTGGATAAGTTGGCGGTTCATTCTGCTGTGGCGACCCCAGATTAACAAAGGGACTAAGCCGACAAGAAAATGAATGATATCTGTGTTAAAGGCATTTGCCCAACCCTCTCCATCATCTCACTCTACTATGAGATGGGATGCTGGGCCAAAGCAAAGGTTACAATCGGCCAACTTTGGCCAGCGGGCCCTACTTTTAGCATCTCTGTTTTAGACACATGAAAATGATCAATATAATACAGACGCAACATTGCATATCCTGTGTTGTGACTATTGCGAAATCCATGCTGGAACGATATATTGTGCAGCCCTCATTATTATTATTTATTTATTCATTTACAGACAAAATTTTGGGGTCTCTTATCAAAGCTTTCTTCAAAGCATTCATTTGATCCAAAATTGACTACTATGTTAAGATTATGTTTTTAGGATATTTGTGTACATAATTTTACACTACTTTTGAAAATATTGATGATATTGTGCAAAATTGATATTATTTGTTATTAATTATTATTATAAACCATGCCATTTTTAAAAAGAATAATAAAGAACTTAGTTTGTAATAATAATAAACATAGATATTTTAATTTAGAAGACATTTTTTGAATGACAATACTGGAGTTTGATTTGTTTTCTTTTTCCAATAAAACAACTTACTGACCCCAAACTTTTGAACAACAGGAGCTGTTCAACCACCTGTGGTTGTTTTTACTATCTGGAGGAGCGCTATAATGTCTTTATATTGACTACTTAAGAACAAACAAAGTCGGTGCATATGGCGTAGTGAAAAGTGCACCGACACATGCACACTGGTATTCTCGGCGACCCAGGTTTGATTACCGGCTTGGTCCTATGCCGATCCTTCTTCTCTCTCTGCTCCCCACACTTTCCTGTCAATTCTCTCTACTGTCCTGTCAAAATAAAGGTGAAAAACCCCGAAAAAATAATTATAAAAAAGAACAGACAAACAAATGTGTAACATTTATACTGTCTAAAATTGAATGCTTACACATTCATGTGGCTTAGCCTCCATTGCAGTGCCTTGAAGCAAACCACATTTCTCACACCACAGATCACACTGCTGTTTAATGTGCTTCCTGTGGAAGTTTTGCTGAGAGAAAACACTTCTGTTAAAGTATTAACTTGAATGAGATCATTTCCCTTTTAAAACACACTATTCCTAAGAGTTTCCCCAATTCCTCCATGCATGAGAGCCTGTTACGCAGCTGCCGTTAGTCTGTGTTGTTAGTACTGTGTAAGCACGAATAACTGCACTTGGTTTCATTTTTGAAAGCCGTTTTGGTATACGACTCCTTTAAGGAGCTTCAGTAAGAAATATTGTATTTGTCATTCCTTTTCTCTCCACTTAGTGGAGCTGTAGACTTGAGTAATTTGGCTCAACACTCTCTTCGTCTCCTGTAATGCATGCACACACGCACTGCACACCTGGAACATTTCCACTCATCCATCAATAACACATGGGCTTTAATGCTTTATGTGCTGCTCACTGATTGTTTGGCCACAAAAGCATTTACACCTTCATTGGGTGTGTTTGGGTGGCTAAGTGGTTAGCATAGTTGCCTCATAGCAAGAAGGTTGCTGGATCAAGTGAGTATGTTTGTGTATTATTCATATTTAAGTTATGTCAAAGAGTAGGCATGGAATGATAACAGTTTTCAAGGTTTACCACGGTTTGGAAAGGTCAGGGTTTTAAAACTACTGAAATTTTCTGCTATACCGTTCCTAAGGTATATGTAAGTTTGTTTGTTTTTTACATTTTGTTTTAAGTTTTTAGGACAACAGTATCTCCAGCAGAAAAGATATCCGAAGATGCCATTTTAAATGGTAAAGAAATCTGTGTTTTTGTAAATTAATACAGCAGAAGTCAATCATTCATTTAAATTGTTTAGCCTGACATGTTTACTGCTCCAAAAATACTTAAAATGTTTCACAAACTAAAATATTTTGTGCCCAAAGGGGACAACGTTTTAGTTTTTTACCCAGACATTTAAAAATATATATATATTAAAGCAGAAATCACGATACCGTGAAAATGTGATATTTTTATCCAAGGTTATCATACCGTCAGAATCTTATGATGATTATCTAGGCCCATGCCTAGGAGAAACTGCTGCATCCTGAACTACTTATTGAAAAGACTTTGTTTTGTATTAAAGAACATTTAAATTCATTGAATATTTTTTATCACACTGTGCTTTCAGAACCCTAAAAGAATAGCTGGCTAAAAAGTAAATATTGCAATTTTATACAGTGAAATATGAATATTCAGTGAATAGATTAGCAGAAAATGTTGCGTGAAATATCCCTTCAAATGAATATGAATGAAAATATATGTACAAAATTGGTTTAATTTCAATCCTATCTGACATTATCTTCTGCAGAATACAAAAGTTGATTTGACTGTTTTGTGCTTTTTAGACTTTCATTAAATGGACGAGAAGGCTTTAAGGCTTGATCAGGTCATTGTTAAAGGGATAGTTCATGCAAAAAAATATCTATTTATTTACTGTTTACTCTCTCTCTCATGTGGTTATAAACCTCTCTGAGTTTCTTTGTTTTGAATGCAAAAGAAGATACGGTGCTCAAAATAATTGAGTACACCCCAGTTTGAAAATGAATATTTGTATCCATTTCTCAGTGAATATAGGCAATGTATATTGGTGCATTAAACAAAACAGATTTATTAAACAGATATATTTATTAAAGTAATATTTTAGTCATCAAACATATTTAGAAATTGAAAGATAATACAATTTAACTCAAACAAAATATTGCAAAAAAAATTGAAAACCTACAAAATTTCAACTAAATTTTAATGAATTTATTATTATTTTTATTTTATTTTAATTTTTTTTAGCTGTACTAGTTTTTGGACCGTTATCATAAGTTATTTTGTTAGATAAGCTCCAGATTTGGCTTCAGTTCTGACTAATCTAATGTATATGCACAAATAAAATATTGTATAGCTTCATATTAAAATATATAAATTTAAAAGAGAGATTTGTGAGGGTGTGTTTTTATATGCGGAGCACTGTATTTTGAAGAAAGCTGGAAACCTGTAACCATTGAGTTCCATAGTAGGAAAAACTAATACTATATAAGTCTATGGTTACAGGTTTCCAGCGTTCTTCAAAATATCTTCTTTTGTGTTCAATGAAAGAAACTGAAACAGATTTGGAACAAGTGAAGGGAGAGTAAATGATGACAGAATTTTCAATTTTAGGTGAACTGTCTCTTTAAGTTGGTGCTACTCGACGTCTGTATAGTCTCATAGTAAAACAGTTTAATTTCAGGATTTACTAATTATTCAAAAAGGTAATGATTCGCACTCATTAGGTAATTGCTTTGTACTCTTTTTATTTTTTATTTTCTTATTTTTACATTCTTCAGGTGATTTAAAGACACAAACGTTTCGGCACAATGCCTTCCTCAGTGTGTGACACAATCCTCTCACTCAACCCTTTTTATCCCACAGTCAATCACAATGCGTCATTAGTTGTGGCCACTCTCATTATTTTCATTCATTTCATTCACACAAGGACTATCTATCTTCACACTTCAAACATTATTCCACAGAGAAACAATACATCAATTATCATTTGCCTAGTGTACATCAATACAGTGAAAATCCAACAGCTAACATTGAGGGATTTACTAATTACTCATTCATGAAAAGAAATGATTTAAGTACTTTGGTTTGCAGCAAGGCCCGAATATGTCTCCTGAAGCAAATCCAGTTGCACTAAGGCCTTAATAACAATTAATTGCTCACTAAACGGTAAACAGTCAATACTGCTCATTTTGAGCATGTTTTCCCTCTTTCCCTCTGACTGCCGCCTCCATTTTCTCTCCTGCTCTGAAATGGCTGTGAAATTTCCCACTTGGGTGAGATTGTCGTCTGTTTTGGCTTAATGTAGGAAATTGACTCATTTTGTGGCATTGATTTCCTCTCTGCTACATAGAAGACATCGCTGGCAGAGCAAACCTGAGAGCGGTCGATAGCCCTTCAGAGGGCCGGATATGTGTGTTGCACTTCTCATCTCATAGGAGAGAGAGAGAGAGTGTGTGTGTGTTTGTTTCCTCCATTTTAATTTTCACAAGCTTCGTCAACTGGTGTGGCCTTTTACATTCCTCTGTAGGGGATCCAGTTATAGCTGTTGTGTTCGCAAATGTCACATGATTTATGCTAAACCATGGCTTTGGTGGATACAGTGCCACAAACTTCTGCTTTGATTTGTTGAACTGGGAGGTTTCACAGCATGATACGTTTACTCTAAATGCGCACAAGCTGAGGCCAGGTTTTTTTGGTGCGGATTTGAGGTTGCTACTAATTGTATTATCTATGGAAGTACACGCATTAAAAGATTGTGCTTATTGTTAATATTTTAACAGGATAGATCTTGAGGTTAGAGGTTAGTTTCCTTTATATTTTTTAAAGCTTTTAAGCCTGTTGCCTTAATGCAGCGTTTTTCAATCTTGGTCCTCGTCCCCCGACCATGCTGTACATTTTGTATGTTTCTCTTTTCACTTCAGATGTTTGTTATAATTCGACAATAAGTGCCCTGCAAAGTGCACTCCACAGGATAGTGTGTCATATTTCAGTTTGGAGGAGCATATATGTTTTATTCAAATGCTATTTGGTGTGTCATATGTGACTTTCTATTGTATTTATTTACATATTTTTATTACTTCACACTTATCTAGTAAGGAAATGCTACAGGAAATGCCGTTGTGCAAATCTACGAATGAACATTCCAAAGTGAAATAAAGGTTTCCTGGCTCAGGTAGAGAACTATTAAGGAGAATCGGCTCGGTAGCAGTGCACCCTGCATAATGATCTGTTGACACAGTTCTTGCATGGAGCTCTTCTAACAAGCTGATTATCAGGGTGCCCGTGGGGTCTTAAAAAGTCTTAAATACTAAATTTTAGGCCTTAAAAAGTCTTAAATGCACCAAAATATGGTGTTGTATGTCTTAAATCATTTTAAACAGGTCTTAATTTTCCTCCGTCCAAATAAAGCTACCCAATTGGGCCGACATCAATCCATCATCAACAATTCATCTTAATAAAATCAAAGAAAGAAAACTAAAAATGACACAATTCCTCATGATAATAACAGAGTTATATATTCCTTTACGTTATTTTCCATTCATACAAAAACTATTTACAGAAGAGGGAGTAGACATAATATTTATAAAAATAGGCATGAAACTTAATGTTTTATAATAGAAACACATTCGGTTGAATAGAAGTTATACTCAATCAATTTGGATCAAAAGCCAACAAATATATATTTTTATTTATGTAATTGTAGCCACAATAAATATACTTTTGACAATGTTAAACTTGTTGTTTTTATTTAAAAAAGAAAAAGAAAGAAAGAAAGAAAAATGAATGTTATGTTGAAAAAAAATGTATACAACTAGAGGTTTCTTCTTTTGACACATTAAGGTATGGCACTAAAAAAAATTACTACTTGATTTATTTATTTTGGACAAGCAAAAAATATATATATATAAATTCCATTGGGCCAACCCGGCCATTAGAAATGGTCATTAGTGTTTAGCCCTGTATAAGTCTAAAATTTCATTAACAATGGTCTTAAAAAGTCTTAAATTTGACTTGATGAAACCTGCAGAAACCCTGATTATCCAAATCAGGTGTGTTAAATAAGACAGACTTGAGAAACATGAGGATTGGTGGGGCTTGAAGACCGAGATTGAGAAATGTTGCCTTAAAGCATAGGTGTCAAAGTCAATTCCTGGAGGGCCGCAGCTCTGCACAGTTTTGCTCCAACCCTAATCAAACAGCTGATCCAAATAATCAAGGCGCTCAAAAGAATCTTGAACACCTTGATTAGTTGCATTAGCTGTGTTTGATTAGGGTTGGAGCAAAACTGTGCAGAGCTGCGGCCCTCCAGGAATTTACTTTGACACCTATACCTTAAAGGGTTAGTTGACCCAAAAAAATTTATTCTGTTATTATTAATTATTAATCCACTCTCACCCCAATGTTGATCCAATTCCTTAAAACTAATCAAAACAATTTTAGATGAAATCCCAGAGCTCTAAAATGCTTGAAGTGCAGAAAAGGAACCAAAGATTTTGTCAAAACATTTCATCTGACTTCAGTGGATCATCTCGAATCTCACAAAGCTCCAGAAACACATTTGTGACATTGAAAAAATGCCCTCTCTGCAATAAAATAGAGCTAAAATAAAGCTCTTGGATTTCATCTAAAATATCTTAGTTTGGGTTCCAAAGATGAACAAGGGTCTCAGGAGACTATAATGGCATGAGGGCGAGTAACAAATAACACTCACTTTCCACGCAACAGCAGAATGTACCACCAATTACTCTGGTAAATCTTTTACACAGCAGATGCTCTTCCAGCCGCAACTCAGCACTGAGTACAACCCTCAGTTCTGGGAAACACGCACAGACTCTCCCATTTACACACTACAGTCAAATTAGTTCATCCAATTCAGGTGGAAACCAATGCGAAAATTTGGAGAACATGCAAACTCCGAAACAGAAAGGCTAGCTGGGACAACCTTCTTGCTGAGACAATTATGCTAACCACTTAGCCACCATTCCGCTCAAATAACACATTTTTTATCTTTGGGTAAACTAACCCTTAAAAATATGAAGTAAATAAAATGTTTTCATAATTATAAAACATACTTTAATCAACTTTATAGTTTCAATTTAAAATAAGTTGGTCTTTAAAAGCTTAACTGTGACACATCAATTGTGACATTGTTTTGTCATACAGGTTTAGACCAACATGAGCGCAGGTGAATTTAATTTGTAAGTTTAATTTGAGCTTCCCCTTTAACTGATATGCATCTAATCAGTGCTTTATAGATTACATTCACATTGGTGTCAGTACAACAGATCAGTGCCTTTCAGTACTCACGTTCACAACAAACCTCACTTAGCCTGTTTACAGGGAAGTCAGCCTCTGTTCTGGGAACTCATTATCAGGTAAAGGCCTTTCTGTGGTTCTGGGATAATTAGAGGATCAATGACACAATGTGTTGGTTTTGTTTCACCAGCACAGCTTTACTTGTGGTGTAATACACTTACCGTCCAGGTGGTGTCAACAATGTATTCCCTGAATTTTCTTCACGATTCCAAAATTTCCAAGGTTCCCCTTAACAAGAAGCTCTCAAATGCATATCATACAGTGAACTTAATTTCATGGTAATGTTAAGTTAACAGAATAATTTGTGAATGTCTCAATTTAAAATAATCCTTAGTTTTGCTTTTTACACTTATAACACATTCATTTATTTGTCTATAATCCTGATCCTGTGAGTGAGTGCTAGAGGAATGTAACATTGTCCTGTTAGAAGACAGCAGTGTTTACTCTTGGACAGTTCATAATATTACTCAGACGTTCAGTATCCCATCGTAGTCTCACAAACCGAGAAGAACAAACTACATGCAAAATTTCATTTATCAGCACTGGTTTTAAACAAAATGATCATTTTTACTAGTGCAGAAATAGCAACTTTAAGCACCATGAAGGATCTCAACAGCAAGTGTTCGCTATTCATTTGTCTTGATTCATTTGGAAGTCAACATTAAGAGTTGTTATTTACTCCAGCAACCTGGTGGATTGACGTTCACATTATGGATGTGTTGGCACTCGGATTCTGGTTGCTTCTAGGACTATTACACACTATGGAAGGAAAGGTCCTCAAACGGGGTAGGGTTCCCCCACATATTGTTTTTGTGATGGTGGATGACCAAGGATACAATGACATCGGGTACCATGGCTCAGAGATTCAAACACCCGTGTTGGACCAGCTGGCTGGCGAAGGGGTGAAGCTGGAAAACTACTATGTTCAGCCCATCTGTTCACCCTCACGCAGCCAGCTTATGACTGGACGGTAAGAGACCCACTTTTGTTGTTATAATAGCACAAGTTGGTTAAAAAAAAATTAATCCATTTGTATTTTTAAATGAGGCACACTATTAGTCCTAATCTTATTTGGATTATCTTATTGTATTTATATTTTATCACATGTTCAATATTAGCAGGATTGTTGTTATGTTGTGATTAAAGGTAACACTTTATATTGATTGTCCATTTGAGTATTAGTAGACTGTCTGCTTTATATCTGTTGATACTGCTCCTTCAACAGACATTTAACTGACTATATGAAACTTTGCAAGTACATGTCAACTTACACTAACCCAAACCTAACAGTCTACTTATAATCTAATGAGAATTAGTTGGCATGTAGATGCAACAAACGGACCATCAAAATAAATTGTGATCGATCTTTTTGGTATTGACAAGGGTTCAGTCTGGTCTTTGAGTGCCCCACTACCCTGCAGAGCTTAGCTACAACCCCTATCAAAAACACCTTAAGCCTAAAGTTGAACTCCATTTGCGCTTATTCATGGATGAGTATACATAAAAAGTTGCATGGAAATCAATATATTAGCTGCACAAACTAATCAAGGTCCTTGGAGGTCATAGAAAATTACAGGTTGCTGAGTTTGATCAGGGTACGAGCTAAACTGCAGGGCAGATTTGAGAAACTCTTGAATATGTGTTCTGTCTATCACACCACCACTTATTTTTTACTTCAGGTATCAGATCCATACTGGTCTTCAACACTCCATCATTCGTGCACGTCAGCCCCTCTGCCTGCCCCCTGACACACGGACGCTCCCTGAGAGGCTCCAGGAGGCTGGCTACAGCACCCACATGGTAGGGAAATGGCACCTGGGTTTTTGTCGTCCCGAGTGTCTGCCAACAAGCCGTGGCTTTCAAAGCTTCCTTGGATCACTGACGGGCAGCGGAGACCATTTTAGCTTCCAAAGCTGTGACGGAACAGAGGCCTGTGGGTTCGACCTGCATGATGGAGACCGGCCGGCATGGGAGCTGAGAGGAAATTACTCAACAAGGCTTTACACTGAGAGGTGAGAGACTGCATCCATTTGTAAACCACAAACTGCTTCTCCTTGAGTCATGCAAGCTTTTGTGGTCATTTGGTCTCTTGCAGAGTGAAAGACATCCTGAGACGTCATGACCCCCGGAAGCCTTTGTTTCTGTATGTGGCGCTTCAGGCAGTTCACACACCTTTACAAGCTCCTGGACATCTTCTCAGACGCTACCAGGCCCTTGGCAACCGACCTCGACGTCATTATGCTGCAATGGTGAGCGGTGTAGATGAGTCAGTAGGGGAAATTGTCAGTGAACTGCGTGAGCGAGGCTACTACGACAACTCTGTGCTCATCTACTCCTCAGACAACGGGGGCCAGCCTCTCTCAGGGGGTTGTAATTGGCCCCTGCGTGGTGGCAAGGGCTCCTACTGGGAAGGTGGAGTTCGAGCAGTTGGCTTTGTACACAGCCCACTTTTGAAAAGGAAGGGGGTGGTGAGTCATGCTCTGATTCACATTTCCGACTGGTATCCAACCTTGCTGTCTCTTGCAGGATACAGAGAGTCTGATTCCAACCATCTGGATGGTCAAGATGTTTGGGAAACTATAAGTAGTGACCTGACCTGTCCACGAACTGAAATCCTCTTCAACATTGATCCGGTATCACGCAGACATGGAGATGTCAATACAAAACTCCTAATGCTGAATGGTTTTGGGATTTGGGATACAGGAGTGCGTGCAGCCATTCGAGCTGGTGACTGGAAACTTCTGACAGGGAACATCGGTGATGGAGATTGGTTCCCTCCACAGACGATGCCTGGAGGTCCACAGCAGTGGCAAGGCATGGAAAAGCGACGAGATCAACGAGGAAAGTCTGTCTGGCTCTTCAACATCACTGCTGATCCCTATGAGAGGGCAGATTTGGCAGAGGCACGACCTGAGGTGGTCAAGGTTCTGTTGACTCGACTTTCAGAGTACAACCGGACTGCTGTGTCTCCACGCAATCCGCCTGATGACCCAATGGCAGACCCGCAACTTCATGGAGGGGTTTGGACTCCCTGGCTAGGACAGGAAGAGCACAGAGATGAAGGGGACGATGAGGAACCAGACAGCATCAACAGAAAGGCCAGATCCAAGAGTACTTGCAGACTCTGCAAACTTAAGGCCTTGTTCAAAAAGGTCGGTACCCGTATGCAAAGGGCCACTTTATTCTTGTAGTCAAACGAAGTAGCTGTGCATCCACAAAGCTATTATCCAATCATTGGCATTGACTTGTCCTCAGATGTTGACTTTAGAAACGCTTGATGCCGTGCCTGCATTGTGAAATAGGATTTCTACACAATAGTTTGCACTTACCAGGCATACATGTCTTAGGCAGAATTTCCCATTTGTATGATGCAATGGATTTTACGGAAAAGTTCAGATCACCTAGTGTTAATGGGATCCAGGCAGGAGCAGTGACTCCACAAGCTCTTAGCATAGATATCACTGGATCTTTATTAGATGATCCCAGTATTTAACCACAGAAATGGATGTAGGTAGTGGCATTGATTAGATAGGAAACAATACTGCACTTATATTGTTCTTCACTTATTCGTGGACCAGCGTTCTCTTATCCAGCCTGTTTTACTTTCTCTCATCTATCTCTTCTTTCTCTGACATGCCTCAGCCTTGCACTCCTCCTCACGCCTCTCTCATTCTTCTACCTTTAGCTTTAATGCTTGTGCTCTATCCAAATCCGCTGTGACATTGCCCACCAGTACCAGAATAACACACAATTCTTCATTGTTTCTGCACTTTCTCCTCCACCTGTTTCTCGTCCTCTTGCTTTCCTTAGTTTGAGTAGATAAGGTCAGCAAGCAAAACGGCAACAAAATACGTTATTTTATGTAAAACAAGGGTTATTTGAGGAGGAGGATGATAACTCTTGGGTATGAAGGCTGTGTGCCTTTATACAAAACATTCTTGGCCTGTTCATCTCTTGGTTTCAAAAGACTTTAACACAATTCACAAGACGTGTGATGAAATGGGCTCTATATTCAATGCAATGCTTTTGCTCAAAATATCTTTTATGTAGATGCTTTTACTCTATGATCTATCCTTCTGATCTATTCACATTAACAGTCCTACTGTAAAGATGTATTCTAACTGTCGCAGCCTGGTTAATATTAATTACCCTCAACTAATAAGCAAAATAATCTATATCAAGAAGTGAATTGCTTTAGACACTATTTATATGAGGTAATTACACAAGGGATATGTTTCCTTATGTCCTACTGTAACAAACACTACCTGATGACCTAGAGCAGTGGTGCTCAACCCTGTTCCTGGAGATCTACCTTCCTACAGATTTCAGTTGCAACCCATATCAAACACACCTGCTGGTAATTATCAAGTGCTGCTTCAGGTCCTAATTAATTGGTTCATGTGTGTTTGATCAGGGTTGAAGCTGAACTCTATAGGAAGGTAGATCTCCAGGAACCGGGTTGAGCTTCCTTGATCTAGGGTAATGTTTATCAAGCCGGTTCTCCTCCAGTTATCCTCGCTTTTGGTCCTGCAACAAAAACCACGAGTGGACATGACAGCAGGACTGTGACAACATTAAATACGACCCGAA